>NC_068314.1:10019118-10311286 GCF_025860055.1 Xyrauchen texanus
TATAGTGACCTCAATAAAACAACCAAAACAAATGTGTGTGAAATTTTAATATTTCTTCTGTTTTATAGAGCTAAAAGAGCCTGGGGTCAAATTGACCCCAAGGAACACCGATGCTACAAAATGTGTACAGGACATTGAAAAAATATCAGCAGGTTAATTTGATGTTTACAGAGTTGTCCCCATTAAATTAGGAAAAGTCATTAAATCTGAAGCAAAAAAAAAAAAAAAACTTGTTTTTACATACGTTAAACATTGAATGGGGTCAAATTGACCCCAAAGATAATAGGAGGGTTAATTCAGACATTTATTTAAATGTTGCCTTGAGCATATGGCTAAATCCAAAGTTCCATATTGGTGAGTCCCCTTTCTGCTGGTCAGAGTGGATTGTGAGGGGTGTTAATACACTCGGTGACCTATATGAGAGTGGTTGGTTGTGATCTTTGAAAATTTGGTCAAACATTTTAGGATTCCTAGATCACAGTTCTTCAGGTACTTAAAGCTGCGCCACCTGCTCTGTACTATTTTTGGAAGTAGAATACACCCCCCTAAAAGGTCTAAAAGTGGTGATAACTGCTTTTGGTAAAGGTCATGAGGCATCAGACCCCCTCTAGATTGTATAGACTTGGTCTTAAATACACGGGGGGGAATCGGGGGGAGGGGTTTTAATTTATATAACTGATTCTGTATTTTATGTTGTGTTTATTGGTTTTTGTGTATGGAATCAATAGAAATGTAAATAACAAAAGAAAAGGAGATACATTTAACCCCAATAATTACTGTGGCATTTGCTTGGGCAGTACACTGAAACTGTTCTGCAGTATAATAAATTGCTGCATAGTCACATTAATTTAAAAAAAAAACAGCATCCTAAATAAATCACAAATTGGCTTTTTACTAGGGGTGTGACGAGATATTACAACGTGACGATATTTCTCGTTGAGGTGAAAAGCTGTCTCGCGATATCAGCATGATGGAATTTGAGGGTGAAATTAGGAAAGAAGATGCCCCGATAAGCAGTAGCAGAACAAAGATGATCGCTTCGCGCTCATATCACACGCTATTTTTCCTTCTGCTCATCTTGACAAGCAGAAATGCTAAAATACACCAGCAGACAGACAGCGCTCACCCTTTCAGTCACAGCGCTCGTTCAGAGAGGGAACAGTGCTTTCCTGAGGTAATGACTGAAGTTATTCACACCAAGTAATGAAAACCTCGACATGGCATTTATTATAATGGGCTTGTGTGACCATTTTTATAGGCTTATTTAACCCTCTGGGGTCTGAGGGATTTTGGGCCCTGGAGAAGTTTTGACATGCCTTGACATTTGTGCTTTGTTCAGTTGCTTAAAAATATATTAATGGCTAAAGTCTGATTACACTGTATTCAGCACAAACTGGGCTACAATAATATGTGAGCAACATGTATGTACAGGTTTATGCATGGTTTTTGAAAAAACTAAAATTTTAAGTCACTGAAATAAGGTCATATAACACATACTAAACATTTGACTTTTGAGAACTGGATCTTGTAGCCTAGAGTTTTTGCTACAAAATGATGTGAAAACCATCCTGATCACTCATTCATACAAAACAATATAGTAATTTAACTTTTGTAAGACAATTTTAGTGTTGAAAGGTAATATGCGAGGAGGCGTGAATGATCATGACTATGTATTGTAATTCACACATGAGAGACAAAGACCCCTCCTCTGGGCCTATTACTGAGGGATAGAGAATGAATGTGAGGAGACTTAATGATCCAAATCAAGTTTTAAGTTAAAAGAAGTAATCTGACTATATATTTTCTTTACATAAAGACTTTACTTAATTTTAGACCTACACTACCGTTAAAAGAAGTCTCTTCTGCTCACCAAGACTGGATTTATTTTTTCCAAAATACAGAAACAACATTGATATTCTGAACTCTTTTTACAATTTAAAAGAACAGTTTTCTATTTAAATATATTGTAAAATGCAATTTGTGATCAAAGCTGATTCATTACTGCAGTCTTCAGTGTCACATGATCCTTCAGAAATAATTATAATATGCTGATTTTCTAATATGGGCATATTTAAAGTGCATTTTACTAATTTAACCCTAACACATATTTGTAAGCACAAGCTTTGTTGATGATAATGTGGTGGCTGTGGCTCAGTTGGTAGAGCGGGTTGGCCACTAATTGCAGGGTTGGTGGTTTGAATCCTGGCCCACACGACTCCACATGCCGAAGTGTCCTTGGGCAAAATATATAGTCAGATTACTTCTTTTAACTTAAAACTTGATTTTGATCATTAAGTCTCCTCACATTAATTCTCTCTCTGTCACATTCCTCATTGATGGGCCCAGAGGAGTGGTCTTTGTGTCACATCAATGTGAATCTCATCAATATTCATGATAGTTCACGCCTCCAAGCATATTGCCATTCAACACTAAAATTGTCACACAAAAGTTAAATTACTATATTGTTTTGTATGAATGAGTGATCAGGATGATTTTCACATCATTTTGTAGCAAAAACTCTAGGCTACAAGATCCAGTTCTCAAAGTATTTGAGAAATGTTTAGTATGTGTTATATGGCCTTATTTCAGTGACTTAAAATTTTTGTTTTTTCAAAAACCACGCATAAACATTATTTTCTCAAAAATATAAACATGTACACACATGTTGCTCACATATTATTGTAGCCCAGTTTGTGCTGAATACAGTGTTATCAGACTTTAGCCCCTGGCCTCGCTCTACATGACACTGAGTTCAAATATCTGCTGTATGCAGATGAGTTAGTTCTGCTGTCTCCCACAGCAGAGCATCTTAAGCAGAGCTTGTCCCTGCTGGAAGAGTACTGTCAGGAGTGGGCTCTACAACAGCTCTTCAAATTCTGGCAACCAAGGGGATTTGGCCACTCTGGCACAACCAGTAGCACAGTTTCCCTGTCTTCCCAGATTTTGCACAACACTTAATGTAGCAAATGCA
Organism: Xyrauchen texanus; assembly: GCF_025860055.1. Classification (NCBI taxonomy): domain Eukaryota; kingdom Metazoa; phylum Chordata; class Actinopteri; order Cypriniformes; family Catostomidae; genus Xyrauchen; species Xyrauchen texanus. The sequence continues at coordinate 10,022,090 of NC_068314.1, forward strand.
GAGGAGGAAATATTTTAGTGTTGCTGAAAATTTGTGAGCTAGGGCATCAAAGCCCAGTGGAGCCTGAGTCACTGAGGACCAGAGGTGACAGCAGTGTGTGGTCTCCTGGAAGGCAAACAGGTCCAGTTTGACTTCCCTGAATACCTCCCAACTTTGCAGGCTTCCGGATTAAGCGTCCAGTATGGGCCGTAGCCCGCCATCCGTTTCTTGGCGACCAAAACAATTATGACTTTAGAAGACTTTTAGTGCATCGCTTCTCTATTGCATCTTTAGCAATGAGAGATTTTATGTCTAAGCATACAACTGTTGCATCCCACACCGTTACGACGGAGGACAGAACAGCATTAAATTGGGGCGGCTGCCTTGCGAACTGAAGCATATAGCTGTGTTCGACTGTTTTCACCCGAGAGACTGCTCCACATGTCTGCATAGCCGGCCAGATAACACAAGGGCATTGGTCACTCAGTGCAAACTAATCAGTAAAAACTGAATTTTTACAAAAAAAAAATTAGATTATTTTGCTTCATGTAACTGCATCAAGGTCATGGTTGGAACACGACAAACAACGGACATGCTGCCAACAGCAAAGCAAACAGTAACATCAATGTGAACATATTCTCGACCCCAGCATTCCATGATGGCAATAAGTAGGGTGAATGGTGCATTTTGACATCAATTTGTGCAGTATGGGGAAAAAAACGGTAACAGACGGCAGGACATGGAGTCGGGCAAGCTGGGTAAGAACCGATCATCTTATCGTAATGCTCAGATGCACTCGGGTTGGGCAATTTAAACTGGAGTTTTTACTGCCCAAGTGAGAACCTGCATCAGTTCAGTGTTAGGGACTGCTTTCGTACAGTTTTCCTCCTTGCACAGGGAAATACCAGGAAACCCATCGACTGAGAGAGACCAGATCACACCTTCAAACGCAACAAGTGATATAGTGTCTCTATCTTCAACATAACTGCCAAACATGATCGCATCATGCACACAATTGTGAGACACAGATCGTCACAGATGTACTTAATGGGCGAAGACACTTGAAATAGAGGCATGGAGGTCCAAATGCAATTGTTGCCTGCCGCGGCGGCAATTCCTCCTCAAATTCTCCACACTCTATATCCCAGCCTTGCGCATAGTAGGCTGGGATATAGAGCATACCCTTATACACTTCAACGTGTGTGCTCATTAGATGAAAAGAACATAAAAGAGCTATTTGCTTAGCAACATATTTTAAAGATGGCATTTCGCAAATGTTTTCAACCCTGAGAGCGATATATTCCTCTTTCTAACAGGCACGAGTACTGCTTAGTCTAACTGGGCCAAGCTCACAAAGAAGTGGCATTCAGTGAGACTGATTCCTTTCATTGTGAACACATGAAATTCAAGACGCTTCACCCTCAGCTAGCCTTCTATTTGACTAGCCTTCTATTTGACACTCCTTCTGTGCGCAAAACATTATCTAGGATATGCTATTTGTCAAAAAAGAAGGGAGAAGAAAATAATCCAGTCGCTATTGACGTGTGCAGATGCAACGATGACATCTGAGCTTTTTGGGGGATGAGAGCATGAGCGATGTTTTCACCACCTTGAAGAGAAAACTTTTAATGAAATTGAACTTTGCTCTGGTTTACATGCCCACAATGATGCATAATCTCTAATTTAGTTTCATTCAAATAATGTTACTTTATATGTACTAATATGTAAAAAATAAAACAGAGTAAATGCTTTATAATGGCTAAAATGTGTTTAGCCATTTTCTTTATTGATTAACTGTCAAAGTCTGACAATAGCAGAATATAGACAATGTGTTTATTGCATATATGTATCTACAGATACTTTTTTTTTTAAGTGATTAGATTACTTAGAATAAGAAAAATATTGATTCTTCTGTAAACATGCCCAGGTTTATACACAGAACAAAAAGAAACATTGATGACAGAGCACAATACAAAATATAGTTTTCCAGTTTGATTTTTAGCAAGAAAGAGGTCCAAAGAAACAGCTCAATAAGCATTTTATTCTATTGATGTCTATGATATTGATACGTTTTTACCATTTACGTAAATTCTAATGTAATAGTTGTAATAGTTATACGAGGTTCATGAGACATACTTCAAACTATTGCCACTTCCTCCTCCTCATCATCATTTTCATCTTCGTAGTAGCGATTCCTCTTGATCATCTCCTCCACAGTCAGGGACTCCTCAGCCACCTCACCATCCCAGAAGCTCATATCCTGGGATGTCTTGTGGCTTTTATCTTCCCTGTTTGGAGAACAGGGTGTGTCTCGTGAAGACTGGAGCTCTATAGAAGTGTTGAAGCATGTCACAGGTTTTTCCTCACATTCAACATGACATTTCAGAGCTTTCTTTTTCATTTGTTGTTGCTCAGCCTCCATTTCTTTTTGCTGTAGTTCAGCCTCCTTCATGGTTTGCTGTGGCTGAGTTTCCTTTTTCATTTGTTGTAGCTCAGCATCCTTTTTTTTTTTTTGTCGTTCAGCCTCATTTGACGTTTGTTGTGGCTGTGTTTCCTTTTTTGTTTGTTGTAGTTCAGCCTCTTTTTTTATTTGTAGCAGTTCAACCTCCTGTTTTGTTTGTTGTGACTGAGTTTCCTTATTTGTTTGTTGGGGCTGAGCCTCTTTTTTGGTTTGTTGGGGTTTCAGAATGGAGGGAGGCATCTTTTCATTCTTATCAAGCTTGGTAGGGCTCTCAGTGTCCTTCTTGGATTTGCGGTCACTGTCCTTTGCCTTTTTATCTGGGAGTTTTGCCTCATTTTGAACTGCAGCTTTCTCCTTTTTCATCTTCGACAGTGAGCGAAGCTCTTCCAGCGAACCTTGCCTGACCAAAGCAGGCTTGAGAGAAGATTGAGCATCTTGTTCAGAAGTTTTAGATAATTTCATGCTTTGTGCAACAGAAAAGGGACGGCTGCGCTCTCTGAGAGAGGAACTACGTTGCAGGCTTTTTAGTTCAGCTCTTTCAGGTCTCTGTTGAGCAGGTGGAACTTCGTCCTCTGGAGGCCACTTTGGTCGGAAAAGCTTGGATAGACCCTTTCCACCTTCAGTGTCTGGGATAGAAACTTTGGAGCTTCCCTCACTGTTGGCAGGAGGTGGCCACGCAACTCTCAGTCTCCTTGATTCCACAGGAATGTTTTGTGTTTTTTCTGTGGAGCTGGTGGCTTGATGTCTGGTCTCCAGATCTTCAGTCATGTCAGTGAATTTGGCCTGAGGAGAAACTTCCACTTTGGGGCTCAGTTGTTCTGCAGGCTTCACTGACACAAGGTCTGCCAAAGGGGGCTTTGGCTTTTCACTTTCCTCAGGCTCCTGCTCGTTCATCCGAGGTGACCACAATTCCTTATGCGGTCGATGGCCAAAGCCCTCATCATAGTTGCCCTTGGACTTGAAAAGCTGGCTGAAGTGAGGTTTACAATAAATGATGCCATGTAAGGAAGCATAACTCCCCAAGCTGAAATGTGAGGGACATGAAAGAATACATTATTTTCATATACAAGATATCTAATATCTGACCTCCCTAGAAGGTTGTGGCAGTTTACTGTAAACTTTCAATAGTGGCACCAAATGTTTTCTAATTATTTTAATAGATAGACACATCCAAATAAATCCTTCCATTCTCTAAGGAGGAAAGGGAGGCAGTGCCACCTCAAATTCAGATAAATATGAATCAACTGTACAACAATAAACATATCAAATATTACAAAATGAGAGAACAAATAGTGTAAATCTCATAAATTATTTCTACAGTAAAAGTCCAACAGCGGACTTGCTATGGTTTTTCACACTGGAAGTGTTTTTACTACATAAAAGCCATGGCTCATTGCAGTGATTCTACACAGGATAATACGTGATTTCTTTGTAACTACTGTACATTGAGTATTTCCTTTATTAATTACCAAAACTTATAAAATAGTGATCAGGAGAGGTCCATTGATATTTATTTGAAAGTTCATCATCATAATCTTTTTTTCATGATACAGGTGTGATCTAATATTGTCCTGATGAATTATTTCATGGCAGCCAACGCAATAAGCGCTACTTCTTACAAACATCATGATGCAAAGGAATGGGAAAGGAGAAGTCGATGGGCCTTAAAATGTTGCTTTGATTAACATAGGATGGTGATTACTCTGTTTGGCTCAATCACACTAATTTGTCAGAAATAAGTAATTATGTATAAACATTAAATGGCTATATATCTTGTTCAAACAAAGGTTTAAAATTGTTCAAGATTGTTCAAAGTGTTGAGTATTTTCATTCTAAGAAACTTCCCATCTGCAACATCTACTAACATAAATATTTCCCACGCTTTTGCTTTGTTAATTATTCCTTATAATAAGAAGTGTTTGTTGATAAACATAAAACACATAAAGCAAGATTTGAATTTATCATCCATATATTTGTTGTATTACTGTTAAGCCTTCGACCTGGGGCCGGTTGCATAAATCTGTATTAAGGCCTGCTCATATAAAGTAATTTTTTTCAGTATTAATGTTCATTAAGAATGAGCTTTTGTAGATAAAGATAAAGATAAGATAAAATATACTTTAATGTCCCCCGGGGGGGGGAAATTTGTCTTGGGCTACAGTCACTGCGACACACACTTACAACAAACCACATAAAATATACACTGAGTATAGACAATACAAAAATGCCTCATTACACTGTACCGTGAAAACACACAGTGGGAATAAAAAGTGTACAAGTAGGTAGCAGTCATTTGTTACTGTTTAGCATCTTAATGGCAGCTGGCATGAATGAGTTTTTATACCTCTTTAACCTGCATTTCGGCATTCTAAATCGTTTACCTGAGGGTAACAACTCTAGTTCCTTATTGAGAATGTGGGTTGGGTCATCCAGAATCTTATGTACCTCGCTGAGCACAGATTTTTCGTACAATGACTGTAGGTAGCACTGTTCTTGGTAACCTACAATTCTAAAAGCTGTACTGATCAGACGCCCCAACTTGGATTTAAACTGAACTGAAAGATTACCATACCAGGTCTGCATGCTATAACGTATCACACTCTCTAAAATCATTTTAAAAAACAGAAACAGGAGTTTGCTATTGACACCATACAATCTTAGCCTTCTTAAAAAGTACATCCTTTGTTGCAACCTGGCGCAAAGATTTTCAACATGAATGTGCCAGGTAAGGGAACAAACAATCAATAAAAACACCCAGATACTTATATGACGTAACCTGACGTATTGGTGTATTGTGAATAAGTACAAGATTAGGTTCACAGATTGATCTTGGGTCAAATATCATCTCCTCTGTTTTAGTGACGTTAACCATCAAATGGTGAGCATCACACCAGTCCACAAACTGTTTTATTTCTGAATGGTAGGAGACTGTGTCTTGGTCTCGATACAATAAGCTAAGGATAGCAGTATCATCAGAGAATTTGACAATGTAATTGTGTGGATATTTACTCACACATTCATTGGTATAAATAGTAAAAAGGACAGGGGAGCTCACACAACCCTGTGGTGCCCCTGTGCTGATGGATTTGGGGTCTGAGACTGCCTGGTGTACTTAACATATTGTGTCCTATTAGTTAAAAATGAGTAATACCATTCAATGATAAAAGAGCTTACACCCATATTTTTAAGTGTCTCAAGTAAAATTACTGGCTGAATCGTGTTGAAGGCCGAACTAAAATCTATAAAAAGTAAGCGTGCGTAGGCCTTCGGGTCCTCCAAATGCTTTAGGACTAAATGGGTGATGCTACTTATAGCGTCATCTGTACTCCTACCCCGTTTATAGGCAAACTGCCAGGGATCTAACCTCTTATTGACCTCAGTTTTTAAAAGAGACCCCATATATTTCTCAAAACATTTCATTACAATGGATGTCAATGCTGCTGGTCTAAAATCATTGTTCTCCTTGGGACAAGGTTTCTTTGGGACTGGAATGATAACAGTCTTTTTCCATAGAGCTGGAATGATGTGGGAGTCAAGTGATCGCTGAAAGATAGGGCACCATGCTGGAACAAGCTCATCCGCACACGTTTTCAGTAAGTGGGCAGAGATTCCATCTGGACCCTTAGCCTTCCTAGTACACTGATGCCTGAACAGTGACTGTATCTGTAACCAGTCTGTTTCATGCCCTATGTTCAAGTCCATGCTGATGGAGTTCAGGATACTAATGCATTCATTGCTAAAATCCTGAGTTTGAAATCTGAGGTAAAAGTCATTAAGTTCATTAGCTTTCATCTGGTCATCTGTAGTGGTTATATGTACCTTGCTTGGTGCCATGTTAGTAATGGCTTTCATTGAGTCCCAGAGTTTTTTAGAATTCATGGTTGTGAAATGGCTCTCAATTACTTCCTTTTGCTGTTTTCTGGCTTTATTAAGCAGTTGGTTTAGTTCCTTTTGTAAAACTTTTAGCTCAGTTGTATCTTTATTTCTGAAAGCTGCCTTTTTTCGATTTATGCAGTCTTTTATGTCCTTAGTTACATAAGGCTTATTGTTTGGATAAACCACAACCTCTTTCTTTGTAAGGACGCTATCTATACAATAATTTATATAGTCTGTGATTGTGTCTGTTGTGACATCAATATCTGTGTCGTGGAACACATTCCAGTCTGTACACAAAAAGCATCCTTTTAGTGTTTCTATCCCCTCATCAGACCACACGGTGACTGTTTTCACTTGTGGCTTACTGCGTTTCAGCATGGTTTTATGAATTTGAAAGAGTTATGGTTTTAGGAATAGCTGAATGAATTTGGCATGGTGCACATAGTCCGACAATGATCAACACAAGATATGTGTAATAGATAAATCTTGACATGTTGGCTTCACGTTCCCACAGCGCAGCAACACATTCACAGACATACAAACCAACGCAAACAACAAACAAAACGAAACGACGATCGCAGTAGACAGTGTGCCCGGGTCGCAAGCAAAGCAGCGCCACCGAGATCATCAATGTCTCATCTGACTTGTACGGTAACTGTGCATTTCTGTGGTGCTATGCACATCGGGTGCGACAAATCATCCACTGACAATCCAGAGTTTTTTTTTTTTATGAAGCGTGTTCAGATTTTTTTTTCTTCTGACTATGATGAAAACTGACTAATCAATGAGATAAACGCTTTTGTCAGTCACCGCAGCTGCTCACTCCAGCGTGTTGGTGGCACTAATCAACTGGCAAACATCGGCACTGTAGCTGATACACACCCCTGAAAATTATATAATTGAAAATAAATGGTTTCAGTTCACGAACCCTTTGTACTGCAAACATAAACTCGTTCTGTTTTTGAAAGTCTGCTTTTGGTTTTTTGTCTTAAATGTACATTATTTAATATGTAGCCTATATCATTGTGTTATATTCTCAAGACCTTAAAAATAGCATTGAGATTCAGCTATTCATTTGCACTGAGCTTGTAGATAATTTCAGAAAAAGACTCATTACATGCTATATTCATGATGTTAGCCAGAGGGGAACTGGCCCCCACAGTGAGTCTGGTTTCTCCCAAGGTTATTTTTCTCCATTAATCAACATCTTATGGAATTTTGTGTTCCTTGCCACAGTCGCTTTCAGCTTGCTCACTGGGGTTATTAATACAATTATTATTTAATTACTATTTTTAAACACGATTGTGACAGGGCGGAGGGCGGGGCCGGGTCGTGATTATACACACCCGGTCCCTTATCAGGCTAATTAAGCCTCTGAGAGGGATAAAGGCAGATTGTGGATGGAGGTGCGGGAGAGAGAGATAGTTTACGGACATGTCCATCATGTGTATGTTTGTGACTTTTGTTTAAGTTTCTCATTAAACTATTATTTATATTGTCAAGCCAGTTCTCGCCTCCTCCTTTCCATTGTACTACGTTACACTGGTGCCGAAACCCGGGAAGGAGGAGGGATACGCCGTAGTAGAGTTCTCACCACTACCATCCACCCCAACGGAGCAGCTGCGGCCGTCCGCAGGGGGACGGAGGAGCAGCTGGAACTGTCTAAGGGAGGAGAGGAGGAGTCCGTGCAGGAGTCCGGACCTGTGGAGCACCTATTCCAGTACAGGTAGATTAAGTACCCGTAGTGAATTGGGTCACCGAATTCCTCCGCCGAATTGCGGACCCATAGGGCTAGGGATGAATCGTCCAGGGATCTGAATATATGGAATCTCCTGGGAGAGAAAGCGCACAGTTTTACCTGGACCGAGGGAAAGAGCGCTAGGTGCAAGCGATCCACCCTGGTCAGTTCATCAGCGTGTTCAGCTCGGACCTGAGAAGACACGGGACGATACTGACTCAACCCTGAGATTGTAAAATCTCGCAACGGTATTAGGTGTTGCCCAACCCGCTGCTCTACATATGTCTGCCAGGGAGGTGCCCCTGGCCAGAGCCCACAAGGACGCAACACTCCTTGTTGAGTGTGCTCGGACCCGCAAGGGGGGGGGGGGCACGGCGTGGGTGTGGTAGGCCAATGAAATGGCATGATCAGCAGGGCCGTTTTTAGAGACAGGGCCCTGAGTCCAACTGATTCTAGCGGCTCGAAGGGGGGTCTCTGAAGGCCCGTTAGGACCACTGAGGGGAACAGGCTTGGCCGCGAAGGATTTAACCTCCAGGCGCCTCTTAGGAACCTGATGATTAAGTCGTGCTTACCCAAAGACTTGCCATCTACTGCGTCATGGTGGGCCGCGATAGCAGCAACATACACCTTCAAGGTGGACGGGGACAGCCTCCCCTCCAACCTCTCCTGCAGGAATAGGAGCACTGACCTAACCGCGCACGAATTTGCCAGGGAGGGGCTGTTGCGAGGAGTTCTAGGTCCGACAACCAGGCCCGGGTGGGCCAGTCAGGAGCCACTAGGGTGACTTGCTCCTCATCCTCCCTGATCGGCTTACTGGGGGAAATGCGTACTTGCGCAGCCCCGAGGGCCAGCTGTGTGCCAGTGCGTCTGCCCCGAGGGGAGCCTCTTTTTGGGCATACCAGAGCGGGCAATGGGATGTCTCTTGGGAGGCAAACAGGCCTACCTGGGCCTTGCTGAATCGTTCCCAAATCAGCTGAACCGACTGGAGGTGAAGCCTCCACTCTCCACCGGGCCAATGTTGTCATGACAGCGCGTCCGCCATCGCATTGAGGTCGCCGAGGATGTGAGTGGCGAGTCGCGACATGTGGCAGGAGCGTACGCCGCCTTGCCGATTTATGTACACTACCGCGGTGGTGCTGTCTGACCTGGCTAGGACATGTTTGTCTCGAACTAACGGGAGAAACTTCCGCAGGGCAAAGAATACAGTCAGTAACTCTAGGCACTTGATGTTCCAGCGCAGCGGGGCCCCTTTCCAATGGTCCGTGGCTGCGTGCCCGTTGCACACGGCGCCCCAACCCGATCTGGAGGCGTCGGTCGTGATCAGGACGCATCGGGACACCTGCTGCAGGGGCACTCCTGCCCGTAAAAAGCATAGATCTTTCCAGGGTTTATATGTTTGGCGGCAGGCGGGGGTGATTGTTACCCGGTGCGTGCCGTGGCGCCATGCTCGTCTCTGGACTCGAGTCTGAAGCCAGTGCTGAAGCGGTCTCATATGCATCAACCCCAGTGGCGCGACTTCCGCAGAGGATGCCATATGCCCCAGGAGTCTCTGGAAAGGGACCGTTGCGCCTGGCCTGAAGGTGGTGAGGCAGTCCAGCACTGACTGCGCACGCTCGTTGGTGAGACGTGCTAACAACAAGTCTAACTCCATACCGAGAAAAGAGATACTCTGAACCGGGTTGAGTTTGCTCTTTTCTCGGTTGACCTGAAGCTCCAAGCGGCTGAGGTGCCTGAGCACCTGGTCTCTGTGAGTGCATAGTAACTCTCGGGAGTGGGCCAGTATAAGCCAGTCGTTGAGGTAATTGAGTATGTGGATGCCGGCTTCTCGGAGCGAGGCAAGAGCTGCCTCTGCGACTTTCGTGACGACGCAAGAGGACAGAGACATGCCGACGGGGAGGACTTTTGTACTGACACGCCTGGTCGTCGAACGCGAACCGTAGGAAGGGTCGTGTCAAGGCAGAATTGAGACGTGAAAGTATGCGTCCTTCAGGTCTACCGCTGCAAACTAATCTAGATGCTGGATGCAAGTTAGGATGTGATTTTGCGTGAGCATTTTGTACGGGAGTGTGTACAAGGCCCGGTTGAAAACTCGCAAGTCCAAGATCGGTCGTAAGCCGCCTCGAGCACGGGGGGGTGGGTTGTCCGAGGGGTTGTATCTGGAGTAAAAGCTTTTTTTCTGTTGAAAGCAAGCCGCGAACGCAACGTTGCCATGGTCATGCTCTCGCAGTGAGAACATGAACCATCCACAAACGCTGCCTCGGTGTGATCGCAACCCAGACACACGAGACAACGCCTGTGGCTGTCTGAAGCGGCGAGCTCTCTACCGCATCCAGGAACTACGCAGGGGCGGAAGGGCATCTTTATAAAGACGCGTCCTGAAAAGGACTGTCAACGCCAGCTGCGTATTTGCTCTTTTAGAGGAAATAACTCTTTCAGAGATAATCACTCTTTTATAAACACTCTTAGTTTCTTGCGCTGTCGAAGCGCCCAGGGGCAAACCGCACTGGCGTGCAGAAAAGAAGAAAGCCGCTGTAATGCGCCGTCGAATCCAACAGGCAAGAGTCAGAGAAAAACAGGTGTGTGACTTGCAGCTGACTGCAACAAGACCATCGGCTCCGAAGAAAATTTCTGAATGAACTCGATGTATTTGCCCGCTTTTATACCCGTTTGTCCGGGGCGGGGTATGCAAATACTGTCTGCCTAATTCCCATTGGCCTTTTTTCATAGATAAGAGGCATATTCGGCGCTCAAGAGAGACCCCTAGCGTTGCTTCTTCAACACAACGTCAAAGTGAGCGACAGACGGTGAACTAAAATATTATAGTAGTGATGAATTAAAATGTATTTCATGAGACTTTAAAGGTGCACCAAGTATTTTTTCCCCCATTAAAAAAGTTGTACTCCTAAAGATATGCATTGTAATTTTTAAAAGCATGACCACTCATTTTATTCTACATGGAGAGGGTACCCTCATGACCAGCTGAAACTACTCGCTTAATTTCGGTAAGCATCTTGTTTTTGGACACTTTCACTGTTGGATTAAATTTATCATGGCTGATTATGATTAGTTAATTTCTTCAATGGCATCTGCAAATGAAAAGTATTGAGTTAGAATGATGCTGCATCCACACCTCTTGGTGTCACTGTATGTCCAAGATAACACAAGCAAAAGAATACTGAGTGTAATAGCATGTGGAATAAAGTCCACACGCCACTGGAATTTCACTAATATGTCTAAAAGCAATATACATCATTTTTTATTTAAATATGCATTAACTTTATTTAGAACTAAATAAAAAAAAAAGACCTGAGTTTTGTGCTGCATAAGGCACAACGGAAGCAAGTCTTGTGGTATATATGTTGATTGGCGATGAGTCTCTCCAGCGGGTAAACAGTCTTTTGGCAGGACACACAGCTCTCCTGGATGGGCAGATGAAACTATCCATGCAAACACAAGTGTTATAAATATATCTTTAGCAAGAATCCATATGGTATTCATATTTAATTACTTAGCAGGTGCAAAAATGGAGGAACAAATAAAGTGCGTTTTAATCCCAATGTCAAATGTCAAATGTTTGATTTTCCTGTATTTGACAATTATATTTCATGAGAACCAAAAAAAAACAAGACTTTTGCCCACTGTTGCACTTGTGTATATGGTCATGTGACAATATCAAGTGATTTGATTTGATTTGGAATTTCTAAGTTAGAAACTCAAAGTAAATGTTTCACTGTGAAGAAATTTTAAAATTAAATTAAAATTATATCATTATTTCCTCAACCTTTCTTTCTTCTGCAGAACACAAACAAACGTATTTTAAAGGATGTATGATGTGTTTATGTCCATACAATGTCCAAAATGGTCAAGTTCCAAAAAAGGACATAGAGGCAGTAGGGATGGGTGATAAAATTATATCAATATATCACGTTAAAGAAAATCCACGATAAGCTTTTGAGGAATTTTCTATATTTACTGCATGACGATAAAACACAAGCAGTTCAGCTTTCTCAGGCTGCTTTTCCACTGGGGCGGACGAAACCCGCTCAAAGGCGCTCACAGCGCTAGGAGAGAGCTTGCTCCGCACCACTGCCAATCCTACGATCCACCTTGTGAGCATGACGCTCGGCTTTCATAGGAATGAATTGAAAACACTCTCAGCTTCGCTCACAATGCGCCAGTGGTAACGTAGGGTCAGACTGGATGAACTTGCTAATGCTAGCTGCCTTGCTAACGATTAGGCTACATCGGACATCGGATTGATTCCATCCACACCGCAAGACTTCATGACAACGGTTGCGCCCTCTCATCGTCTCTAGTGAAGAGCGCGACAGAACAACAGTGATGTGGACAACAGCTCTGATCTTTCTGCGCTGTAATCTTGAATATTGTTCTCACCAAATATGCATAATTTCTGCCCTGTCCCGCTCCGCACGCGTTGCCTCTTTTCCCTGGATTTGTGTAGACATGAGCGCCGCTTGAGTTAACGTGGTTTCAATGCACCTCATAGACCAAAACGTTTTTCCCTTCTAAATGTATCTTTATTAATCAGCATTTTACGAGCCTTTAATAATAAACAAATCGATTTCTGTTCTAATTTTGTGAAAATGTATTAGATGTCTGGAATGGATAAGGAAAGACTAAAATCACTAGTTTGTAGACTAGTCTCTCACTTTAATGAAAATTTACAAATGTTTTGTAAATAAAAAAAAAATAAAAAGGTTTTCTAAATTTTCTCTCTGGACACCCCTGAACCCACATTCAGCATCATTCCACAGTCACAAGGGCTTCTATGCCCCATACTTGGGTATCTGTATCCAAAGAAATATAAAAAATATTCCAACAAATACTGGACTGCTGTCACTATGCTTCAGAACTAACAGATGATTTTTTTAACGTTCATTTTCAATTGATAAACGGTAAAAGACTGTAAAATTGGTAAAAGATTCCGTAGACCCCACTGCTTTGGCCGTTTCTGGACCCCCTGTACAGTTTTGTAGTGACTATTTTGACTGTTTAGAATTAATTTTTTCTTCTTTTCTTCCGTCAACTTTGAAATAAAAAAAAGAAAGTGCGATGTGTAAATGTATATCGTGATAAATATCGATATCGAACAATATGAAAAAGATTATCGTGATAACAATTTTGGCCATATCGCCCAGCCCTAAAAGGCAGCAGAAAAGTAGCCTTATCCATCTTACAACTCGGGTGGTTTAATCCATCTCTTCTGAAGCAATACAGTCGCTTTGGATGAGAAACAGACAAAAAATTAAGACCTTAATCAGTATATATATATATATATATATTGACCTTTGGCCTGACTGGAACAAAGTGTAGGCTTCAAAATGGTGATTCTTTTGATGATGCACTTGGTTGTCAGTTCCTCAATCAATGTATTGTTATTGTATTGTTATTTATATATATATATATATATATATATATATATCAATGTATATCAAAAAGGCATTGAGACTTTTAGTGTTTGATAAATTTTGGAGACAACGGTACTGTTTTAAAGTATCCCAAAAATACTCCATCACTGAATGGAGTTCTGCATTTTCATAATAGCCCAAATGGGCATTAAACCACAAACCTGGTGTCTGGCATTCAGTAAAGTGCTCTGTACAGGTGCTTGGAAGAGTGTGAATGAGCTTCTATCATGAACATGTCAAGGAAACTGCAGATGTCTAGATTTATAATGTACTGTATAGGGACTTCAATTTTGGTCTGTTTCTCACCCAAAGCAATTGTATCACTTTAGAAGACATGGATTATATCACTCAAGTCGCATGGATTACTTTTATACTGTATTTATATCCTTTTTGGAATTTAAAGACTTTTGACCCTATTGACTTACTTTGTATGGACAAAAACACATCACATATATTCAAATAACCTCCGTTCTTGTTTCACAGAGTTTGAGAAGGCATGAGGGAAGTAAAAGATGAGAGAATTGTCATTTTGGGGTGAACTATTCCTGTAAATTAAAAATTGTACTCTAATTGACATATCACATTAAAGTTTGGTAGAAATAAGTGTTTATTTAGCCACTGACCTTAATCGCTTTCTGAGGGTCCTTGTTCTCTGAAATAGAAGCTGCTGTGCTGGGACTCGTGTGAACATGGACTCCTAAAGCAAACACAAATTCACGACACGTCATTAAGAAACCTATGTGTACAGAGTGACACCTGGGCAAACCAAAATAAAATAAAAATTTGGGCCAAGCCCAAAATGGCAAAATATTACGCTTTTGATATTCTCCACAATAAATCATTGGTCAGGAAATTAGCAAGAATTTAATTAATCCACTCCTGGTGCACTTCTGTGCCAGCATTTGCTCATTAACTTTTGCTGCAGTGAATTGTTTGGGGAAAAGTTGGAAACAGGGAAATTCACTTGTATGCAAAGGTAAAATCATGATAATGATAAAAAAAAAACACATCTGAGTGTACAACATTTTCCAAAAATATCTTGGATGTTTTTTTTTTGGTCATTAGTTGGTGATCTGCCACAACTGATGCAGCCCATCAAAGGCCTGATAACAAGTTTATAAATGACCTCAGAAAACAAAACTTTTTCGAGAAGAACAATAACCAGAAGGTTATCCAATGCAGGTGTTTTGTGTCTAGAAGAGGTGTTAAAAGGTGTATCATGATTTGAGTTGCACGGTGATGCTCCAGAGAGGTGTCTTCGAAGATCTGGTGAGAAATACAATAGTGAATGCATCTCTACTACAGTGAAGCATGGAGGAAGAGGTGTCATGTGTGGGGAGCCTTTTCAGCTGCTGGTACTGGTGAGCTGCTTCACTGTTAAAAGTCAATTAATACTTTGGAGCACAGTAAAATATTGCAGAAAGGATTGCTTCCCACGATTGAAAAGTTGTTTTCTAAAGAGGAATGATCAGATATAATTTTTCAGCAAGACAATGCCCCTACCCGCACTGCAAAGACCACCAAGAGGTGGCTAGAGAACAAGTCCATCAGGCTCATGTTTTGGCCTGGTCAGAGTCCAGATTTGAACCCTATAGAGAATAGTTGGTCTCACATTAACTGGAGTGGTGGTGGCGTAGTGGGCTAAAGCACATAACTGTTAATCAGAAGGTTGCTGGTTCGATCCCCACAGCCACCACCATTGTGTCCTTGAGCAAGGCACTTAACTCCAGGTTGCTCCGGGGGATGTGTACTGTTGTGTTGATTGTGTACTGTAAGTCAATTTGGATAAAAGCGTCTGCCAAATGCATAAATGTAAAATGTAAATGTAAACATTAAACTCAAACTGATTGGCAAACGTATTTCCAAGTAAAAAATAAACTATCCCATACTAATTTACTTTATCTATTTTTTCAATTCTTGCTGATTTCCTGACCAATGGTTTGTGGTTAAACCATTGAAACTTAAATTTTCTGCCATCACATCCAAAAACTTAATGCGATGCATAGCATCTGAAATAGTGAGAAATTACACAATATTTCTGAAATAGGATGCTCATATAAAACTCAGCTTATGACTCATGAGGAGAAAAAAGTGGACTTACCATTTGTCTTTGCACAATTTGATTCGGAAAGCATGCTCTGCATAAAACAGATACAGAAATTATACTGGGAACTTTCGATGAACACTTTACAATTTTAAGTATTGTTTTGAACAAATAAAGAAAATGACTGCATTATATGCAAAAGCTTTAATCTTATTTGTTTATTAAATTATTATTTGAATTAGCTTTAGAATTACATGTAACACACCACTTTCTGTCCATCAACAGTAGAGGAAGTATTTTCCTTATGATCTGTGCTGGGAATACTGCCCTCTGATTGGTTTGCCTACATCCAAATACACAAAACTTAATGTTTTTAAACATGATTTACAAAGTTCACAGCATGTTAATTTAAAGCTGCATTATGGAATATTTTTTGGTTTAATATTTACAAAATTCCATTATTGAGTGAGTAGCCTACATGTAAAAATCCATGCACAAACCTGTTCATGCCTTAAGACACCTTTTTACTGCATCCAATGAACAACATTTTCAGATTTGATTTGAGCTTCAGCTATATTTAAATATTTCAACTTGTGTGACCACTGTTTGTGACCAGCTGACCGGATATGTGATTTATTCATTCAAAACGGAGTGCAAAGTGAAAAATATAAACAGATTTTGTCCTAAACTTTATTCTTAATGCCTGCTCTTCTGTAAATTGGATGATTGTGAATTAGAAGTCAGAAATAATTTGCATTGCAAATATTGATCACAAAAGGCTTTATTACAGTAAATGTGTGATTAAATTTGTATATGTGTCAATTATTTCAGCACACGTAAAACCTACATATTTAAAATCACATCTATTAATTTCTACTTTTGTTGAATTAAATTTGTTGTTGTTAATTATCATAATAATAACTATAAACACATTATGAATAATAAATAATTATAAAAATAATAAATGCTGAGTAAATGTTAATTCATTTCATTTTATTAATATATCTGCTAACTAAATCACACACAGTACTGTCTTGATAACAAGTTTTGATAACAAACCTTTAGTAGCTTCTTCCTTACAATGAATAAAATCCATTGAGAGCAAACTGATAGTTCATCATGACTGCTACTAGGGGAAGAAATACAAAAGTCGGATGTTTATGTGAAAAGGCATCTTTACCCTGATTTACTACAGTAATCCTACAACAATAAGTGCTGGGTAGATTACTTTGGAATTTTAATCTTGTAATGATATCAAATTACATGACTTACATTACATGATCTCGGTTTTGATTACTTTCATATAACTTTTTGATTCCCTTTCAAATAAGTTCTTTAGTTTATCTGATGTCACATGCATTTAAGTAGGATAATCTTGTATTTTGAACTCTACATGACTCAAACTTGTCTCCTTTGGTGTTTTGAGTTGGCGACTGGTCTGTGACGAGAATCTGCTTAGATCTCACCATGAACATCTTGTTGTATGAGCACTCCAGCGACATGTTGAGGCAAGTCCCAGATGCTAGGACAGTTTTGAAAACAGTTTGAAATCTTGACGCCTTGTGGTCATGTGTGAGCACTGTCCCGACAACTGAGAGACCTTTATGAGCCAAAACCAATATAGAGAGCGCACTAGAGAATGGCAAGGTATAAGGAAGCAGAAGACAAAAAATAAATGGAAAATCAAATTTAACCCACATCTCCCTACCCACTGTCATTATTATTTTCAGCTGTTTTTATAATTTTGTTCCTTTGCAAATTAGCGCAAATAAGCATAAAAATGGGCGCAAGCTGTTCTTTCATATTTGTTGATAAAGGAGAGCAAGGTATTGGGTAACAGGAGACAAAAATAATTAGAAAATAAAACATCACCCACATATCCCTACTAGCAGTTTTTAATTATTTTCAGCTGGTTTGTTTTTTATTTGTAATTATATATTTTTTCCTTTGCAAATGGTGCAAATAAGTGCAATAATGGGTTACGCTCATGGTAACCATTTCTTCATGTTTGTTGATATGCTATCAAGAATAAACTGCAAGTTTGGGAATTAATTTCGTTATCTTAATTTTAAGATGCATTTAGGGCGATCCGTTTGAAACAGGACAACGCTTGGCTGCTGTAACGGTTGGTTTCGTGCAGATTTAAAGGGAAATAAGCATAGGATCTGAACATTTAAAAAAGGGAATGCATGAACATGCAAAATAGGAACACAGCTATGAGCATTAGAAGCTCAGTTACATGTAGCTACTGCGCTAAAATAACGGTTCCCTTTCGAGAGGTCTCTCCTATTGCGTAAGTATCTTACGCTATGGGAAAACTCCGTTTCTCGAGAAATATTGAAGTCTTTATGTAAAACGCATTGTAGCTGCACAGCAGACAGCAATGAGCGAGGCAGCTCGGTCATTGGCTGTGCTGCGGCAACTTGCTCGAACCAATGACGGGGCGACTCTGAACGCGCCACCAATGAACGCGCTTCACGCCCGCGCGCTCAGAGCCCGCCAAGATGTGCGTGGCTAAGGCTATATATTAGGCGCTCCGTCATGAGAGTTCTTTAGATTTAATCTCCTTCAGCAAAGACCTTCTCTTCGCTGGATCCTCCGGATTATTGGAGTCTTTTCGCCCGCCGTTGACAAGCCTACAGCAGGACTGCTACGAGGACGCCGGCGCCTTCAGCCGCCTTCAAAGCCTTCTGCTACGCCATCCGGCGCGCATCACCTTGATATCCTTTTACTAAAAGCAATAACTTTGCAAGTGTTCGCCTCTGCAACGCTTTTTGTCCTTTAGTAAAAGAGCAAATTCGAGGCGTTGTTTCAAATGCCTTCAACCTGCGCCTCGTGCAGAGGCCCTCTTCCTGACGGGGACCGTCACATTCTCTGCGCTCGCTGCCTGGGACCTGACCACGCAGAAGCTGCTCTCACTCGAGGCGGATGCCCCGAATGTGACTCCCTGGGCCTCACCGAGCTGCGTGCTCGCTTTGCCGCCTTCGCCGCGAACGAGCCTGCTACCACCGTGCTGCCATCCCCTCTGTTCGAGCCGCGCAAGAAAAAGTGCCGCTCACGGAGGCCGCCAGAGCACGCGGACTTCAGTGACGTCACGCTGGGCCAGTCCCCACGTGCTTCACCACCACCCGAGGACTCCCTGCCGCCAGTTCAATTCACGCAGGCAGACCAGCACCCCTCCAGAGCGGTGGGTCTCTTCTCATTCGGCACGTCAGGGGACGACAGTGAAAAGGATGACAGCTTTCCATTGACGCTGCATCCGACGACTGGCCGGGCTCGGCCTTCGACCCCGCGCCGTCGACATTAGCGGACACAAGCAGGGGCACCAGCATGGACTCAGAGATCGTCCGCATCCTGTCTAAAGCCGTGGAAGACCTCGGGCTCGACTGGTCTTCTCTGGAAGAACCCGCCTGCAGCCGGCTGGACGAGTGGTTCCTGCAAGGGCGCCGGCAGGCCCCTCGACAGAGACCCTCCCCTTTCTTCCCCGAAGTTCACGACGAACTCACAAAGTCGTGGAAAGCCCGCACTCTGCTTGCCTGAAGCCTTCTTTCTCTTCCTCGCTCTCCTCGGTGGACTGCGCGAGAGAAAGAGGCTACGAGGGAACCCCGCCCCTCGAGGAGGCTATGGCCAACCATCTGTGCCCACCCTCCACCGCTGGATGGAAAGCCAAAGCTTCTCATCCCTCGAAGCCCTGCCGATCTACCTCAGCTCTCGCCGGTCGCGCATATGCCGCCGCCGGCCAAGCTGCATCAGCGCTTCATTCCATGGCTGTTCTGCAGGTCTATCAGGCCAAACTTCTCCGCACCATGGACGAGTCTGGACCTGAACCTGAGGCTTTCAAGGACCTGCGCAGTGCCACTGACGTAGCCCTGCGAGCCACAAAAGCCACCACCCAATCCATCGGCCGGGCCATGGCTAACCTGACTGTCCTTGAGCGCCATCTGTGGCTGATGCTAACAGAAATGAAGGACGTGGATAAGGCGCCATTCCTCGACGTGCCTATCGCCCCAAGCAGCCTGTTCGGACCGGTGGTAAGAGAGTTCGCTGAACGCTTCACTGAAGCCCAGAAGAATTCGCAGGCTATGCGTCACTTCCTGCCCAAGCGCTCCAGCTCGTCACAGAGCCGCCAGAGACCGCCTCAGCTGCAGCAGCGAGCCAGGGCGGTGCCTCCCGTCTCCCAGCCCAGACCTGAAACGGACGCTCGACGCCGCTCGCGTTCCGCTAACCGAAAGCAGCCGCCTGAGCGACAGGGACCTCGGCCCAAGATCGTGCTGAACCCGGAGCCTCGTAAGTCTTCCTAGACATAGGAAGAAAGAGAGAGAGTGCGTGTCTCGCAAAAGCCGGACCACTCTCTCCAAAACGTGTAAAACATTACCCAGTCCCCTTACAAGCGGCTGGAAATGTCTGTACAGCAGTCAATGGGCCAGTCACAGAACTCGTTCACCTGCAATCAAACGCCGTTTTAACGGCAACACACAGAAATCACAAAAAGAGTCATTTTCTGCCTGTGTCACTAAGGGGTCACGTGTCCACACTAAAGTGCGCATTCCCACATATCAATACTGTCCAAACAGTGCTGAATACTTCCCCAGCTCAAGCTGGACGCCCCATAAATGTGGATCGTGTGCCTATTGTCATGTATGCACCACTACACACAAGCACTGTTCCCACAGTTATAAACACTTCCCCAGTAAAAGCGGGAAATACTATAAAGGTAGCGCGCGTGCCTGCTGTCATGCATGCACCCCTACACACAAACACTGCATGCATGCCCAAAAACCCCGCGGGAGGCTTTATGAAAATGGCGCGTGTGCCTACTACGGTATATGCACCCCCACCCATAAGCGCCGCCCATACAGTTTCAAACATTTCTCCAGCTCATGCTGCGAGCATTACGGAGATAGCGCGCGTGCCTGTAATCTCACACGCACCCCTGCACTCGGCACTCAACAAAGCTGCTCAGCGCGCTCCCGCGCCTCTGAGAGCTGTAAGCTCAGTGTTAGCACAAGGCAATTCGCCGGCAGGGCACATACGTCACTGCGACATGCCCCCAGCCAGCATTCAGCCCATATCTGTGCGAGCAAAAGCCTGGGAAAAAATCCCCGACATGCCGAAATGGGTTTTGAACATAATAAAACACGGTTACTCGCTTCAATTCGCTCGCAGACCACCCCGCTTTTCAGCGGTGGTCGAGACGAAAGTGAGGAAAGATGTTTCACATGTTCTATGCACCGAGGTGCTCAAACTGATAGAGAAGAGCGCTATAGAAACTGTTCCTCCCTCTATGAGCTGGCGGGTTTTTACAGCCGCTACTTTCTCGTCCGAAAAGGACGGTGGCCTCCGCCCCATCCTAGATCTCAGACATCTGAACAAAGCTTTAATGATTCGCTCGTTCAGAATGTTAACGACCAAACATATCCTCGTGCAAGTTCGCCCCGGGGATTGGTTTCTATCAGTGGATTTGAAAGACGCTTACTTTCACATTCCCGATAGCGCCTCATCACAGGCCATTTCTGAGATTCACTTTCGAGGGACAGTCATACCAGTACACAGTACTACCATTCGGCCTATCATTGGCCCCCCCGTACATTCACGAAATGTATGGACGCAGCACTTTCCCCCCTGAGACAGCGGGGAGTGCGAATACTGAATTACCTCGATGATTGGCTAATTCTAGCACAATCAGAGAGTCAGTTAACGACGCACAGATCTTGGATTATCAGCCATCTATAATGTCTGGGTCTGAGAATCAATTTTGCAAAGAGCGTGCTATCCCCCAGCCAGAATATCTCTTTTCTGGGAATAGTGCTAGACTCAGTGCAGATGACGGCGCGCCTCTCATCAGAGCGCGCGCTCGCTATTCGGCGCCTTGCAACATCATTCAGAGCGGGCGCGCGCGCCCCCGTCAAACGATTTCAAAGGATGCTCGGTCTCATGGCCTCGGCATCAGCTGTACTCCAGCTAGGATTGTTGCACATGCGTCCTCTCCAATGCTGGCTCAAGAGCCGTGTCCCCACTCACGCGTGGCGCTCGGGCCACTTTTTAATCACAGCGAATCATGGCTGTATAAAAGCCCTGACGCCCTGGAAGGCCGTTGACTGGTATCAAACCGGCGTGAGTCTGGGCGTGAACACACAGAGAAAAATGATCACAACAGATGCCTCCAAAATAGGATGGGGGGCCCTTTACGAGGGCAGGCCTGTCTCCGGTTTTTGGTCAAACCCGGAAAAGCGCCTACATATAAACTGTCTGGAAATGAAAGCGGTCGCCTTGGCTCTCAGAGCCCTGCTTCCGTACCTGAAAAACGAACACGTCCTGGTCCGAACGGACAACATGACGGTAGTATCGTATATAAATGGGTGGACTCAGGTCGAGCTCCCTGCACTCTATGGCCAGGGAGCTTATCTTATGGTCACAGCACAACCTGCGCTCGCTGAGAGCAGCGCATGTGCCAGGCATCCTGAACCAGGGAGCGGACATGCTGTCCAGAGACAAAGTTCTCCCAGGAGAATGGTCTCTCCAGCCCCTGACGGTTCAGTGGTTATGGCAAACCTTTGGCGAAGCAGAGTTCACCTCTTCGCCTCCAGGGAAAATGCGCACTGCCCTCTTTTCTTCTCAAAGAGCACGGACGCGCTCGCCCAAGTCTGGCCGAGCCGCCCCTTGTATGCTTTTCCCTTGTATGCGATGCTACCTCAGGTCATCAGTCGGATCAGGGAGGTGAAATGTGCAGTGCTCCTGGTAGCCCCACTCTGGAAGAACCAGACGTGGTTTCCAGATCTGATGCAGATGATGCAATCTGCCCCATGGCCGATTCCGTTGAGGCTGGACCTCCTCAGGCAGGCCAACGGGATGATTCTTCATCCCCGCCCCGATCTGTGGGCCCTTCATGCATGGCCCCTCAACGGGTTCCAGAGAACCTCCCCAGCGGAGTGTTGAGAACCATCACTGAGGCGCGAGCGCCCTCTACGAGGCGCTTATATGCCCAAAAGTGGAAAGTGTTCAGTGACTGGTGTGATACCAAGAGCTTGAACCCCAAATCGTCGCGAGATACCAAGTGTACTCGCCTTTTTGCAAGAGCTGCTGGAGGCGGGCCGCACACCCTCCACGCTCAAAGTCTATGTGGCTGCCATAGCGGCGTCACACAATCCTGATAAAGGACGCTCATTAGGGAAAAACGACCTAATCATTCGTTTCCTAAGAGGCGCTAGGAGGATGAACCCTCCTCGTCCCCTCTCGGTACCGATCTGGGACCTGGCCACGGTCCTGGACGCACTCAAGAGTGCCCCGTTCGAACCTCTCCGAACCGTGCACCTTAAACAGCTCTCGCTCAAAACTGTGCTCTTGCTGGCACTCGCCTCAGTCAAGAGAGTGGGTGACCTGCACGTGCTGTCATCAAGCGCTGCTTGCCTGGAATTTGGACCTAACGACTGCAGAGTTGTCCTTAGGCCAAAGCACGGGTATATTCCTAAAGTGCTCTCCACACCCTTCAGAGTGCAGGTGATATCTCTGCAGCGCTATCGTCTTCAGCAGACGAAAGCAACGCTAATTTACTCTGCCCGGTCAGGGCGCTCAGAGTATACTTGGAACGTTCTGCCCCGTTCAGACAGACGGAACAATTATTCGTATGCTTTGGCGGCCGCACTAAAGGTCTCGCAGTTTCAAAGCAAAGAGTATCGCGCTGGATAGTAGATGCTATAGCGCTGGCTTATGAAGCCAAGGGCCTTCAATGCCCCTTAGGCGTCAGAGCTTACTCTACGAGGAGCATGGCCTCCTCGTGGGCGTGGTCGAGTGGGATACCCATTGAGGATATTTGTGCGGCGGCAGGCTGGGCCTTGCCTTCGACATTTATCAGGTTTTATAACCTACAGGTCCCCTCATTGCATTCCAACATTCTATCAGCCTGACTGTAGTATGGACTGGAGTACGTATATGCTGAGCATTATCTCCTCCCTTATAAGGTCCGTCTCTGACTGACTTAGAGAGTTCTTTATGCATATCAGTAAATAGAAAAATCAGTACATAAGATATGTGCGTGTGTTGTTACAATGAGCACCCCACCATGGGCCACCTTGGGGCAAAGGCGCTCTGTATTATCCCATTATATAGCTCGCCGTTGGCCGGCTCGTTGAATAATCACTTTGCTTTAAGGCTCAGGCATCTGCCTCTGGCTTTATAGAGTGAAGTCAGCACGCACGGCGTTTTGCATGGTGTTCCCATAGCGTAAGCTACTTATGCAATAGGAGAGACCTCTCTCGGTTACTAACGTAACCTCGGTTCCCTGAGAGGAGGGAACGAGTATTGCGTAAGCTGCCGTGCTTGTGCTTGGTCAGTCGCTTCAGTCGACTGAACCTAAAGAACTCTCATGACGGGGCGCCTAATATATAGCCTTAGCCACGGCCATCTTGGCGGGCTGTGAGCGCGCGGGCGCGAAGCGCGCTCATTGGTCGCGCGTTCAGAGTCGCCCCGTCATTGGTTCGAGCAAGTTGCCGCAACACAGCCAATGACCGAGCTGCCTCGCTCATTGCTGTCTGCTGTGCAGCTGCAATGCGTTTTACATAAAGACTTCAATATTTCTCGAGAAACGGAGTTTTCCCATATCGTAAGCTACTTACGCAATACTCGTTCCCTCCTCTCAGGGAACCGAGGTTACGTTAGTAACCGAGTCGACTTCTGCTCTAAATATCATGATTGCAAATAATTAAGAGAAACTGAGAAATTGTGAAACTTTTTAGTGCTTTCTCATCTTTTACCTTTTTGCACTTTATTATCATATCATACACAGACGTAATGATTGATATATGTCCTCATGAAATCAGAAATAAAATCTGAACACAAGTGGTCAAAAGAGATAACGGTGTAACGTGATGTGTCTTGTTTTTTCACTTGTGATCGGATCACCCAAAACGCATCATAATACCAGTGTACACATGGCCTCAGTCAAGGACGAATAGTCGTGTGGTTGAGACAATCACGTAGCCTATTTTTCGCGACAGCATGATGAAAAAAAAAGAGTGTGAGTCGCAGAGCGCCGACGGCAAGTTGTGTCGTGTAGACTTGGCGTTAAATGCATTTAAGAAAACGGTAACACGTTACAATAAGAATCCATTAATTAGCTAATAATGCATTACGTATCATGAACTAACAATTAATATTTTTTTACATTATTATTCATCTTTGTTAATGCTATAGTTTACAAAAATACTATTGTTTATTTTTTTGTTCATGTTAGTAGCCTACATAGTACATTAATGTTAACACATGCAACTTTTCATTTAAAAAATGCATGAGTAGGGCCTATTTGTTGAAATTAACATTCACCAAGATTAGTACAGTAAAAGCTTTATTCATTGTTAGTTCATTTGTACTAATGTTAACTAATGGAACCTTATAGTAAAGTGTTACTAAAAAAATGAAATTAAAATATGAGAATTCTATGAATTTCTGTGTTTTACTCACTATTTGTTCATGACTGAAATAACAAAATGTATTTATAGGGTCATAAAACACAAAAACAAATTTTTACTGACAAGAATAATTCACACCATCCGCGTACTGATTTAAAAGAAAACTATCATGCATTTCTAATGGGAGAGTTTCTAGAATTATGGACAGTCTATCCATGGCTTTTTAAACAAATGTGTACTTACTTAAGCAATTTCCATAGTGATGTAACAGATCAGGCTAGTTATATTAGTGAATCAAAGTTATCACAAAATCGCATTAATGAACATTTTTTAAGTACAAAAATTTGTGAAAATAAAACTAATTTTAGATTGCTGGGGCGGCTGTGGCTCAGGTTGTAGAGCGGGTTGTCCACTAATTGCAGGGTTAGAGGTTCGATTCCCAGCCCACTTGACTCCACATGCCGATGTGTCCTTGGGCAAGACACTGAACCCTATAGTTGCTCCCAATGGCAGGCTGGCCTTGCATGGCAGCTCTACCATCACTGAATGTGACAGTGGGTGAATGAGACAAAATGTAAAGCACTTTGGTAACCATTAAGGTTAAATAAAAGCACTACATAAGTGCAGATCATTTACCATGCTTATGCGATCAAAATCACATGTATTTGGGCATTTTGCTGTATTCGATGAATAAAATTGAAAGTTGATTAGATATGCAATGTAAAGTGGAGAAAACTCTGAATGCTTCTTTAGATTTGACACATAATTATTTGCCGTGGATAGGATATTATGTTTGTTAGGCATTGTGGTGCCTCCTCAAAATAAAGTGAAATGATAAAAACAAAAAAAAGTAGCTAAATGCTGAGTGAGAGCGCTCCATCTTCAGTGTAATTATAGCCACCTGGTCGTCCATTTTCTCCCATTTATTTTAATACATGTGGTCCGTCTTTGGCTAAACAGTCTTTGATCTCTCTCTCTCTCTCTCTCTCTCGCTCTCTCTCTCTATCATGCACGTGAACATATATTAAACTCAGGATCAAACCGTGAGTTGACAGAGAAAGTTGATGAGCACCAGTTCATTTAGATGGAATTGGTGTATTTTAGCCTGATGGCTTTAAAATATTTAATAGATAACCAAAAAGTTAACTAAAATGTACTAACTCCAGTAGAGCTATATGCTCAAATAGAAAAAAAAGTTTGTAGAGACAAACTTTAAGTTGGCTTGTGAAAGTTTGGACCAGAAAGTTTGAAGAAGTTTAAAGTAGTTTGAATTTTAAATTTGTTTATAGTTTAAATTAGTTTGAAGTTTAAATTAGTTTAAAGTAGTTTATAGTTTAAAGTAGTTTATAGTTTAAATTAGTTTAGTTTAAATTAGTTTAAAGTAGTTTAAAGTTTAACTTAGTTGCTAGATAGATAGATAGATAGATAGATAGACAGACACTCAGATAGATAGAGAGATAGATAGATATTTACCCTCAGATAGATAGATAGATAGATAGATAGATAGATATTGACCCTCAGATAGATAGATGGATGGATGGATGGATGGATGGATGGATTGATCCTTGCTACCCTGAGTCCCATGAACAAAGCCAGAAGTCTTTATGTTGTTCTGTTGCAGAGATATGTGATTTGTTACTCGGTTGCTAGGGTAACCCCATATGGTTGCTAGGCAGTTACCATAGTGATACTTATCAAGTCTTCTTGCCATCCTGATTGAAATAAATCAACCCAGACGTCTCTACGATTTTCTGTTGCAGAGATATGTGATTTGTTACTCGGTTGCTAGGGTAACCCCATCTGGTTGTTAGGCAGTCACCATAGTGAAACTAATGAAGTGTCCTTGCCATCCTGATTGAAATAAGTCAATCCAGAAGTCTCTACGATTTTCTGATGCAGAGATATGTGATTTGTTACTCGGTTGCTAAGGTAACCCCATGTGGTTGCTAGACAGTTACCATAGTGATACTTATCAAGTCTCCTTGCCATCCTGATTGAAATAAATCAACCCAGAAGTCTCTCTGATTTTCTGGTGCAGAGATATGTGATTTGTTACTCGGTTGCTAGGGTAACCCCATCTGGTTGTTAGGCAGTCACCATAGTGATAATTATCAAGTCTTCTTGACATCCTGATTGAAATAAACCAACCCAGAAGTCTCTACGATTTTCTGGTCCAGAGATATGTGATTTGTTACTCGGTTGCTAGGGTAACCCAATGTGGTTGCTAGGCAGTTACCATAGTGATATTTATCAAGTCTCCTTGACATCCTGATTGAAATAAATGAACCCAGAAGTCTCTCTGATTTTCTGGTGCAGAGATATAGTTATTGCTAAACGGTTGCTAGGGTACTCTGTTTAGTTGCTAGGGAGTGGCTTGACAGCTGCCAATCATGAAACTCCAAAGGCTGCTTGTCAGTATGAATGATATAAACCAACTCCCATGCCTCTGTGACATTCAGAATGGAAGATATCCCTCTATGGATTTTGGTTGTTAAGGTGCTCGACAATGGTTGCTAGGGAGGGGCTAGGAAGTGTTGAGGTGATTCATGATTGGCTATTTGCTGCCCCGAGTCAAACGAGACCACCCTTGTGTTTCTATGACACTTCTATCCGGAGATATCCCTTTGATATCTTTCATTAGAAGTCTATGGGAGTTGTTGCTAAGGTGCTTTAAATTGTTGCTAGGGCGTGGCTTGATAGCTTCACAATGATCCCGAGAGACTGATTGGTCGTCTGAGTAAAATGAGCCCGCCCCTTGTCTCTATGACACTGTGATCCAGAGCTATGTTCAATACAAAATCCCTATGCAATTAGGAGAGAGAGAGAGGGAGAGATGCAGGGCTGACAGGCCCTTTTTGTCTTTGTGTGTTCCCAAATTAATGACTCTAATGAGCCGGTTCTTTTGACTCTACAGTGTGAAACATACAGTGTGACCAGTGTAGTCTGATTCCCAAATGAATGACTCTAATGAGCCGGTTCTTTTGAATCTACAGTGTGAAACATACAGTGTGACCAGTGTAGTCTGATTCCCAAATTAATGACTCTAATGAGCCAGTTCTTTTGAATCTACAATGTGAAACATACAGTGTGACCAGTTTAGTCTGATTCCCAAATGAATGACTCTAATGAGCCAGTTCTTTTGAATCTACAATGTGAAACATACAGTGTGACCAGTGTAGTCTGATTCCCAAATGAATGACTCTAATGAGCCAGTTCTTTTGAATCTACAGTGTGAAACATACAGTGTGACCAGTGTAGTCTGATTCCCAAATGAATGACTCTAATGAGCCAGTTCTACAGTGTAGTGTTAAAAAAGTTTAACTTAGTTGCTAGATAGATAGATAGATAGATAGATAGATAGATAGATAGATAGATAGATAGATAGATAGATAGATAGATAGATAGATAGATATTTACCCTTAGATATATAGAGAGATAGATATAGATAGATAGAGAGAGAGAGATAGATATTTACCCTCAGATAGATAGATAGATAGATAGATAGATAGATAGATAGATAGATAGATAGATAGATAGATAGATAGATATTGACCCTCAGATAGATGCTAGCACGTTTTTAGCATGTTTTAGCGTGTGGCTAGGAAGATTTTAGGTCATTACTTTTTGGCTGCTTGATAAAAGAAATCCTCTGAGGGAGAGAGAGAGGGAGAGATGCAGGGCTGACAGGCCCTTTTTGTCTGTGTGTGTGAAAATGTCAGTTGGAATTTGAATTTCTGAACATTCCGCAATGTTAAGTTAATGGGAGTTTTTTCCGAGTTTGATCATCATTTTTAGGAAAACCGTATGTCCGATCAGTTAGAAAAGATATAGCACACTATTCGGGATTAGTCTGAAGGTCTGTGCCGAGTTTGGTGCCTGTAGCTTAAAAGCTCTAGGAGGAGTTAGTCTTGGTAATTTTAGTCTCAGAATAATAATAATAATAATAATAATAATAACTAGAAAAAAAAGTTCGTCGAGACAAACTTTAAGTTGGCTTGTGAAAGTTTGGACCAGAAAGTTTGAAGAAGTTTAAAGTAGTTTGAATTTTAAATTTGTTTATAGTTTAAATTAATTTGAAGTTTAAATTAGTTTAAAGTAGTTTATAGTTTAAAGTAGTTTATAGTTTAAATTAGTTTAGTTGAAATTAGTTTAAAGTAGTTTAAAGTTTAACTTAGTTGCTAGATAGATAGATAGATAGACAGACAGACACTCAGATAGATAGAGAGATAGATAGATATTTACCCTCAGATAGATAGATAGATAGATAGATAGATAGATAGATAGATAGATATTGACCCTCAGATAGATAGATAGATGGATGGATGGATGGATGGATGGATGGATTGATCCTTGCTACCCTGAGTCCCATGAACAAAGCCAGAAGTCTTTATGTTGTTCTGTTGCAGAGATATGTGATTTGTTACTCGGTTGCTAGGGTAACCCCATATGGTTGCTAGGCAGTTACCATAGTGATACTTATCAAGTCTTCTTGCCATCCTGATTGAAATAAATCAACCCAGACGTCTCTACGATTTTCTGTTGCAGAGATATGTGATTTGTTACTCGGTTGCTAGGGTAACCCCATCTGGTTGTTAGGCAGTCACCATAGTGATACTAATGAAGTGTCCTTGCCATCCTGATTGAAATAAGTCAATCCGGAAGTCTCTATGTTTTTCTGATGCAGAGATATGTGATTTGTTACTCGGTTGCTAAGGTAACCCCATGTGGTTGCTAAGCAGTTACCATAGTGAAACTTATCAAGTCTCCTTGCCATCCTGATTGAAATAAATCAACCCAGAAGTCTCTCTGATTTTCTGGTGCAGAGATATGTGATTTGTTACTCGGTTGCTAGGGTAACCCCATCTGGTTGTTAGGCAGTCACCATAGTGATACTTATCAAGTCTTCTTGACATCCTGATTGAAATAAACCAACCCAGAAGTCTCTACGATTTTCTGGTCCAGAGATATGTGATTTGTTACTCGGTTGCTAGGGTAACCCAATGTGGTTGCTAGGCAGTTACCATAGTGATATTTATCAAGTCTCCTTGACATCCTGATTGAAATAAATCAACCCAGAAGTCTCTACGATTATCTGGTGCAGAGATATGTGATTTGTTACTTGGTTGCTAGGGTAACCACATCTGGTTGCTAGGCAGTTACCATAGTGATACTAATGAAGTCTCTTTGCCATCCTGATTGAAATAAGTCAATCCGGAAGTCTCTACGTTTTTCTGATGCAGAGATATGTGATTTGTTACTCGGTTGCTAAGGTAACCCCATGTGGTTGCTAGGCAGTTACCATAGTGATACTTATCAAGTCTCCTTGCCATCCTGATTGAAATAAATCAACCCAGAAGTCTCTCTGATTTTCTGGTGCAGAGATATGTGATTTGTTACTCGGTTGCTAGGGTAACCCCATGTGGTTGCTAGGCAGTTACCATAGTGATACTTATCAAGTCTCCTTGCCATCCTGATTGAAATAAATGAACCCAGAAGTCTCTCTGATTTTCTGGTGCAGAGATATAGTTATTGCTAAACGGTTGCTAGGGTACTCTGTTTAGTTGCTAGGGAGTGGCTTGACAGCTGCCAATCATGAAACTCCAAAGGCTGCTTGTCAGTATGAATGATATAAACCAACTCCCATGCCTCTGTGACATTCAGAATGGAAGATATCCCTCTATGGATTTTGGTTGTTAAGGTGCTCGACAATGGTTGCTAGGGAGGGGCTAGGAAGTGTTGAGGTGATTCATGATTGGCTGTTTGCTGCCCCGAGTCAAACGAGACCACCCTTGTGTTTCTATGACACTTCTATCCGGAGATATCCCTTTGATATCTTTCATTAGAAGTCTATGGGAGTTGTTGCTAAGGTGCTTTAAATTGTTGCTAGGGCGTGGCTTGATAGCTTCACAATGATCCCGAGAGACTGATTGGTCGTCTGAGTAAAATGAGCCCGCCCCTTGTCTCTATGACACTGTGATCCAGAGCTATGTTCAATACAAAATCCCTATGCAATGAGGGAGAGAGAGAGGGAGAGATGCAGGGCTGACAGGCCCTTTTTGTCTTTGTGTGTTCCCAAATTAATGACTCTAATGAGCCGGTTCTTTTGACTCTACAGTGTGAAACATACAGTGTGACCAGTGTAGTCTGATTCCCAAATTAATGACTCTAATGAGCCGGTTCTTTTGAATCTACAGTGTGAAACATACAGTGTGACCAGTGTAGTCTGATTCCCAAATGAATGACTCTAATGATCCAGTTCTTTTGAATCTACAGTGTGAAACATACAGTGTGACCAGTGTAGTCTGATTCCCAAATTAATGGCTCTAATGAGCCAGTTCTTTTGAATCTACAATGTGAAACATACAGTGTGACCAGTTTAGTCTGATTCCCAAATGAATGACTCTAATGAGCCAGTTCTTTTGAATCTACAATGTGAAACATACAGTGTGACCAGTGTAGTCTGATTCCCAAATGAATGACTCTAATGAGCCAGTTCTTTTGAATCTACAGTGTGAAACATACAGTGTGACCAGTGTAGTCTGATTCCCAAATGAATGACTCTAATGAGCCAGTTCTACAGTGTAGTGTTAAAAAGTTTAACTTAGTTGCTAGATAGATAGATAGATAGATGGATAGATAGATAGATAGATAGATAGATAGATAGATAGATAGATAGATAGATAGATAGATAGATAGATAGATATTTACCCTTAGATATATAGAGAGATAGATATAGATAGATAGAGAGAGAGAGATAGATATTTACCCTCAGATAGATAGATAGATAGATAGATAGATAGATAGATAGATAGATATTGACCCTCAGATAGATGCTAGCACGTTTTTAGCATGTTTTAGCGTGTGGCTAGGAAGATTTTAGGTCATTACTTTTTGGCTGCTTGATAAAAGAAATCCTCTGAGGGAGAGAGAGAGGGAGAGATGCAGGGCTGACAGGCCCTTTTTGTCTGTGTGTGTGAAAATGTCAGTTGGAATTTGAATTTCTGAACATTCCGCAATGTTAAGTCAATGGGAGTTTTTTCCGAGTTTGATCATCATTTTTAGGAAAACCGTAAGTCCGATCAGTTAGAAAAGATATAGCACACTATTCGGGATTAGTCTGAAGGTCTGTGCCGAGTTTGGTGCCTGTAGCTTAAAAGCTCTAGGAGGAGTTAGTCTTGGTAATTTTAGTCTCAGAATGAATAATAATAACTAATAATAATAATATAATAATAACTAGAAAAAAGTTTGTCGAGACAAACTTTAAGTTGGCTTGTGAAAGTTTGGACCAGAAAGTTTGAAGAAGTTTAAAGTAGTTTGAAGTTTAAATTAGTTTAAAGTTTAAAGTAGTTTATAGTTTAAATTAGTTTGTAGTTTAAATTAGTTTGAAGTATAAATTAGTTTGTAGTTTAAATTAGTTTGAAGTTTAAATTAGCTTAAATTAGTTTAAAGTAGTTTATAGTTTAAAGTAGTTTATAGTTTAAATTAGTTTAGTTTAAATTAGTTTAAAGTAGTTTAAAGTTTAACTTAGTTGCTAGATAGATAGATAGATAGATAGATAGATAGACAGACACTCAGATAGATAGAGAGATAGATAGATAGATATTTACCCTCAGATAGATAGATAGATCGATAGATAGATAGACATTGACCCTCAGATAGATAGATAGACAACAGACAGACAGAGAGACAGAGAGACAGATAGATAGATAGATAGATAGATAGATAGATAGATAGATAGATAGATAGATAGATAGATAGATAGATAGATAGATAGATATTGACTTTCAGATAGATAGATAGATAGATGGATTGATTGATTGATTGATCCGTGCTACCCTGAGTACCATGAACAAAGCCAGAAGTCTTTATGTTGTTCTGTTGCAGAGATATGTGATTTGTTACTCGGTTGCTAGGGTAACCCCATATGGTTGCTAGGCAGTTACCATAGTGATACTTATCAAGTCTTCTTGCCATCCTGATTGAAATAAATCAACCCAGAAGTCTCTACGATTTTCTGTTGCAGAGATATGTGATTTGTTACTCGGTTGCTAGGGTAACCCCATCTGGTTGTTAGGCAGTCACCATAGTGATACTTATCAAGTGTTCTTGACATCCTGATTGAAATAAACCAACCCAGAAGTCTCTACGATTTTCTGGTCCAGAGATATGTGATTTGTTACTCGGTTGCTAGGGTAACCCCATGTGGTTGCTAGGCAGTTACCATAGTGATACTTATCAAGTCTCCTTGACATCCTGATTGAAATAAATCAACCCAGAAGTCTCTATGATTTTCTGGTGCAGAGATATGTGATTTGTTACTTGGTTGCTAGGGTAACTCCATCTGGTTGCTAGGCAGTTACCATAGTGATACTAATGAAGTGTCCTTGCCATCCTGATTGAAATAAGTCAATCCGGAAGTCTCTACGTTTTTCTGATGCAGAGATATGTGATTTGTTACTCGGTTGCTAAGGTAACCCCATGTGGTTGCTAGGCAGTTACCATAGTGATACATATCAAGCCTCCTTGCCATCCTGATTGAAATAAACCAACCCAGAAGTCTCTACGATTTTCTGGTGCAGAGATATGTGATTTGTTACTCGGTTGCTAGGTTAACCCAATTTGGTTGCTAGGCAGTTACCATAGTGATATTTATCAAGTCTCCTTGACATCCTTATTGAAATAAATCAACCCAGAAGTCTCTACGATTATCTGGTGCAGAGATATGTGATTTGTTACTCGGTTGCTAGGGTAACCCCATCTGGTTGCTAGGCAGTTACCATAGTGATACTAATGAAGTCTCCTTGCCATCCTGATTGAAATAAGTCAATCCGGAAGTCTCTATGTTTTTCTGATGCAGAGATATGTGATTTGTTACTCGGTTGCTAAGGTAACCCCATGTGGTTGCTAGGCAGTTACCATAGTGATACTTATCAAGTCTCCTTGCCATCCTGATTGAAATAAATCAACCCAGAAGTCTCTCTGATTTTCTGGTGCAGAGATATGTGATTTGTTACTCGGTTGCTAGGGTAACCCCATGTGGTTGCTAGGCAGTTACCATAGTGATACTTATCAAGTCTCCTTGCCATCCTGATTGAAATAAATGAACCCAGAAGTCTCTCTGATTTTCTGGTGCAGAGATATAGTTATTGCTAAACGGTTGCTAGGGTACTCTGTTTAGTTGCTAGGGAGTGGCTTGACAGCTGCCAATCATGAAACTCCAAAGGCTGCTTGTCAGTATGAATGATATAAACCAACTCCCATGCCTCTGTGACATTCAGAATGGAAGATATCCCTCTATGGATTTTGGTTGTTAAGGTGCTCGACAATGGTTGCTAGGGAGGGGCTAGGAAGTGTTGAGGTGATTCATGATTGGCTGTTTGCTGCCCCGAGTCAAACGAGACCACCCTTGTGTTTCTATGACACTTCTATCCGGAGATATCCCTTTGATGTCTTTCATTAGAAGTCTATGGGAGTTGTTGCTAAGGTGCTTTAAATTGTTGCTAGGGCGTGGCTTGATAGCTTCACAATGATCCCGAGAGACTGATTGGTCGTCTGAGTAAAATGAGCCCGCCCCTTGTCTCTATGACACTGTGATCCAGAGCTATGTTCAATACAAAATATCAATGCAATGAGGGAGAGAGAGGGAGAGATGCAGGGCTGACAGGCCCTTTTGTCTATGTGTGTTCCCAAATTAATGACTCTAATGAGCCGTTCTTTTGACTCTACAGTGTGAAACATACAGTGTGACCAGTGTAGTCTGATTCTCAAATGAATGACTCTAATGAGCCGGTTCTTTTGAATCTACAGTGTGAAACATACAGTGTGACCAGTGTAGTCTGATTCCCAAATGAATGACTCTAATGATCCAGTTCTTTTGAATCTACAGTGTGAAACATACAGTGTGACCAGTGTAGTCTGATTCCCAAATTAATGACTCTAATGATCCAGTTCTTTTGAATCTACAGTGTGAAACATACAGTGTGACCAGTTTAGTCTGATTCCCAAATGAATGACTCTAATGAGCCGGTTCTTTTGAATCTACAATGTGAAACATACAGTGTGACCAGTGTAGTCTGATTCCCAAATTAATGACTCTAATGAGCCGGTTCTTTTGAATCTACAGTGTGAAACATACAGTGTGACCAGTTTAGTCTGATTCCCAAATGAATGACTCTAATGAGCCAGTTCTTTTGAATCTACAATGTGAAACATACAGTGTGACCAGTGTAGTCTGATTCCCAAATGAATGACTCTAATGATCCAGTTCTTTTGAATCTACAGTGTGAAACATACAGTGTGACCAGTGTAGTCTGATTCCCAAATGAATGACTCTAATGAGCCAGTTCTACAGTGTAGTGTTAAAAAAGTTTAACTTAGTTGCTACATAGATAGATAGATAGATAGATAGATAGATAGATAGATAGATAGATAGATAGATAGATAGATAGATAGATAGATAGATAGATAGATATTGACCCTCAGATAGATGCTAGCACGCTTTTAGCATGTTTTAGCGTGTGGCTAGGAAGATTTTAGGTCATTACTTTTTGGCTGCTTCATAAAAGAAATCCTCTGAGGGAGAGAGAGGGAGAGATGCAGGGCTGACAGGCCCTTTTTGTCTGTGTGTGTGAAAATGTCAGTTGAGATTTGAATTTCTGAACATTCCGCAATGTTAAGTCAATGGGAGTTTTTTCCGAGTTTGATCGTCATTTTTAGGAAAACCGTAAGTCCGATCAGTTAGAAAAGATATAGCACACTCAGTCAGAATCAGTTTGAAGTGTCTGTGCCGAGTTTGGTGCATGTAGAGTTAAAAGCTCTAGGAGGAGTTAGATCTTAGTAATTTTAGTCTCTAAGAAGAATCGAATAATAACTAGAAAAAAGTTCGTCGAGACAAACTTTAAGTTGGCTTGTGAAAGTTTGGACCAGAAAGTTTGAAGAAGTTTAAAGTAGTTTGAAGTTTAAATTAGTTTAAAGTAGTTTAAAGTAGTTTATAGTTTAAAGTAGTTTGAAGTTTAAAGTAGTTTATAGTTTAAATGAGTTTAAAGTTTAAATTAGTTTAAAGTAGTTTGTAGTTTAAATTAGTTTAAAGTTTAAAGTAGTTTGTAGTTTAAAGTCGTTTAAAGTTTAACTTAGTTGCTAGATAGATAGATAGATAGATAGATAGATAGATAGATAGATAGATAGATAGATAGATAGATAGACACAGATAGATAGATAGATAGATAGATAGATAGATAGATATTTACCCTCAGATAGATAGATAGATAGATAGAGAGAGAGAGATAGATATTTACCCTCAGATAGATAGATAGATAGATAGATATTGACCCTCAAATAGATAGATAGATAGATATTGACCCTCAGTTAGCATGATGCTAACACGTTTTTAGCATGTTTTAGCACTT
Source organism: Xyrauchen texanus (assembly GCF_025860055.1). Taxonomy (NCBI): domain Eukaryota; kingdom Metazoa; phylum Chordata; class Actinopteri; order Cypriniformes; family Catostomidae; genus Xyrauchen; species Xyrauchen texanus. Next base: position 10,058,426 of record NC_068314.1, read on the forward strand.
CGCTAGGCAATGCTAGCATGTGTTAGCATGATGCTAGCACGTTTTATCATGTTTTAGCAATTCGCTAGATGATGCTAGCATGTGTTAGCATGATGCTAACACGTTTTAGCATATTTTAGCACCGTTAGGCGATGCTAACATGTGTTAGCATGATGGTATCACGTTTTTAGAATTTTTTAGCACTTCGCTAGACGATGCTAGCATGTGTTACCATGATGCTAACACGTTTTCAGCATGTTTTCACACTTCGCTAGGCGATGTTAGCATGTGTTAGCATGATGCTAGCACGTTTTTAGCATGTTTTAGCACTTCGCTAGGCGATGCTAGCATGTGTTAGCATGATGCTAACACGTTTTTAGCATTTTTAGCACTTCGCTAGGCGATGCTAGCATGTGTTAGCATGATGCTAGCACGTTTTTAGCATGTTTTAGCACTTCGCTAGGCGATGCTAGCATGTGTTAGCATGATGCTAGCACGTTTTTAGCACGTTTTTAGCATTTTTTAGCACTTCGCTAGGCGATGCTAGCACGTTTTTAGCATGTTTTAGCCCTTCGCTAGGCGATGCTAGCTTGTGTTAGCATGATGCTAGCACGTTTTTAGCATGTTTTAGCACTTCGCTAGGCGATTTTAGCATGATGCTAGCACATTTTTAGCTTGTTTTAACACTTCGCTAGTCAATGCTAGCATGTGTTAGCATGATGCTAGCATGTTTTTAGCATGTTTTAGCGTGTGGCTATGAAGATTTTAGGTCATTACTTTTTGGCTGCTTGATAAAATAAATCCTCTGAGGGAGAGAGAGGGAGAGATGCAGGGCTGACAGGCCCTTTTTGTCTGTGTGTGTGAAAATGTCAGTTGAGATTTAAATTTCTGAACATTCCACAATGTTAAGTCAATGGGAGTTTTTTCCGAGTTTGATCGTCATTTTTAGGAAAACCGTAAGTCCGATCAGTTAGAAAAGATATAGCAACTCGAGTCAGAACAGTTTGAGTGTCTGTGCCGAGTTTGGAGTATGTGAAGTTAAAGCTCTAGGAGGAGATAGATATAGAAATTTCACCGCTAAGAAGAATCGGAATAATAATAAGTTTAAGTAGGATTTCAGTAAGTTGGCTCTCACAAGCCAACTTAACTAGAAAAAGTTCGTCGAGACAAACTTTAAGTTGGCTTGTGAAAGTTTGGACCAGAAAGTTTGAAGTTTAAATTAGTTTATAGTTTAAATTAGTTTATAGTTTAAATTAGTTTAAAGTTTAAATTAGTTTGAATTTTAAAGTAGTTTGAAGTTTAAAGTAGTTTATAGTTTAAATTAGTTTAAAGTAGATAGATAGATAGATAGATAGATAGATAGATAGATAGATAGATAGATAGATAGATAGATAGATAGATAGATAGATAGATAGATAGATAGATAGATAAGTGTCATAGATAGATGAGTTTATTAGTTTAAATGAATAAATTTCACTGAGTTTTTTTCATAGAGTTTTTGAGTTTAGAGTTTATAAGTGTATGAATTCATGAGTTTATAAGTATCACGAGTTTATAAGTTTGAGTTTATAAGTTTAAATATAAGTCTAAAAGTTCAGAGTTTATTAATTTAAGAGTTTGTAAGTGTATCAATTCATGAGTTTAATGAAAGTTTATGTTTAAATGAAGTACATTTAGTAGTTTGAAGTTAAAATTAGTTTAAAGTTTAAATTAGTTTAAATTAGTTTGAAGTGTAAAGTAAATTTTATTTTACTTTAATTTTAATTTAAAAATAAATTATTATGAGTTTAATAGTTTAAGTGTCATAGATGAGTATTTTGGGTGGTTGCTATGGTGTTGCTAGGGTGTTCTAAGGTATTTTGGGTGGTTGCTAGGGTGTTCTGGGTGGTTGCTAGGGTGTTGTAAGGTATTTTGGGTGGTTGCTAGGGTGTTCTGGGTGGTTGTTTGTCAGTTGCTAGGGTGTTCTGAGTGGTTGCTATGTGCACACACACACACACACACACACACACACACACACTAATGCACATAAACACACACACACACACACACACACACACACACTAACTCGCTCACACACTTACACACTCACACACACATACATGCTCACTGTCACACACACACACACACACACACACTAATGCACATAAACACACACACACACACACACACTAACTAGCTCACACACTCGCTCACACACACACACACACACACACTAACTAGCTCACACACTCGCTCACACACTTACACACTCACACACACATACATGCTCACTAACTCGCTCACACACGCTCACACACACACACTAACTTACACACTCAGTGTGTGAGTTTAGAGTTTATAAGTTTGTTCATTTGAGTTTAAGAGTTCATAAGTGTATGAATTTATGAGTTTATTAGTGTACAAGTTTGAGTTTAGAAACAAGAGGATTTTAACAAAATTAGTTTGAAGTTTAAATTAGTTTGAAGTTTGAATTTAGTTTAAAGTAGATAGATAGATAGATAGATAGATAGATAGATAGATAGATAGATAGATAGATAGATAGATAGATAGATAGATAGATAGATAGATAGATAAGTGTCATAGATAGATGAGTTTATTAGTTTAAATGAGTCTCAATGGCTCATATAGTATATAGAATGGCAGTTTGATTTAGTCTCTGGTTTCAAGGGATTTAGATTTGAATTTTTGGCAGTTGAGGAGTTTGAAAATCTGAACATTCCGCAATGTTAAGTCAATGGGAGTTTTTTCCGAGTTTGATCGTCATTTTAGGAAAACCGTAAGTCCGATCAGTTAGAAAAAGATATAGCATACCGAGTCAGAACAGTTTGAGTGTCTGAGCCGAGTTTGGAGTATGTGGAGTTAAAGCTCTAGGAGGAGTTAGAGTTGTAAATTTTTGACAGAAAATAATAATAATAATAAGTTTAAATAGGATTTCAGTAAGTTGGCTCTTACAAGCCAACTTAATTAGTTAAATAGGTTTCAGTAAGTTGGCTTACAAGCAATTTAACTAGAAAGTTTGAGACAAACTTTAAGTTGGCTTGTGAAAGTTTGGACCAGAAAGTTTGAAGTTTAAATAGTTTGAAGTTTAAATTAGTTTAAAGTTTAAATTAGTTTAAAGTTTAAATTAGTTTAAAGTTTAAATTAGTTTGAAGTTTAAATTAGTTCAAAGTTTAAAGTAGTCTAAAGTTTAAATTAGTTTGAATTTGAAAGTAGTTTATTGTTTAAAGTAGTTTGAAGTTTAAAGTAGTTTATAGTTTAAATGAGTTTAAAGTTTAAATTAGTTTAAAGTTTAAAGTAGTTTGTAGTTTAAAGTAGTTAAAAGTTTAACTTAGTTGCTAGATAGATAGATAGATAGATAGATAGATAGATAGATAGATAGATAGATAGATAGATAGATAGATAGACACTCAGATAGATAGATAGAGAAATAGGTAGATAGATATTTACCCTCAGATAGATAGATAGATATAGATAGATAAATATTTACCCTCAGATAGATAGATAGATAGATAGATAGATAGATATTGACCCTCAGATAGATAGATAGATAGATAGACAGACAGATAGATGCTAGCACGTTTTTATCATTTTTTAGTACTTCGCTAGGTGATACTAGCATGTGTTAGCATGATGCTAGCACGTTTTTAGCATCTTTTAGCACTTCGCTTGGCGATGCTAGCATGTGTTAGCATGATGCTAGCACGTTTTTAGCATAATTTAGCACTTCGCTAGGTGATGCTAACATGTGTTAGCATGATGCTAGCATGTTTTAGCATGTTTTAGCACTCTGCTAGGCGATGCTAGCATGTGTTAGCATGATGCTAGCACGTTTTTAGCATGTTTTAGCACTTCGCTAGGCGATGCTAGCATGTGTTAAGCATGATGCTAAGACGCTTTTAGCATGTTTTAAGACTCCGCTAGGCGATGCTAGCATGTGTTAGCATGATGCTAGCACGTTTTTAGCATGTTTTAGCACTCCGCTAGGCGATGCTAGCATGTGTTAGCATGATGCTAGCACGTTTTTAGCATGTTTTAGCACTTCGCTAGGCGATGCTAAGCATGTGTTAAGCATGATGCTAAGACGTTTTTAGCATGTTTTAGCACTTCGCTAGGCGATGCTAGCATGTGTTAGCATGATGCTTAGACGTTTTAGCATTTTTAGCACTTCGCTAGGCGATGCTAGCATGTGTTAACATGATGCTAAGCATGTTTTTAGCATGTTTTAACGACTGCTAGGCTGATGCTAGCATGTGTTAACATGATGCTAGCACGTTTTTAGCATGTTTTAGCACTTCGCTAGGCGATGCTAGCATGTGTTAGCATGATGCTAGCACGTTTTTAGCATGTTTTAAGCACTTCGCTAGTCAATGCTAGCATGTGTTAAGCATGATGCTAAGCACGTTTTTAGCATGTTTTAGCGTGTGGCTAGGAAGATTTTAGGTCATTACTTTTTGGCTGCTTGATAAAAGAAATCCTCTGAGGGAGAGAGAGGGAGAGATGCAGGGCTGACAGGCCCTTTTTGTGTGTGTGTGAAAATGTCAGTTGGAATTTGAATTTCTGAACATTCCGCAATGTTAAGTCAATGGGAGTTTTTTCTGAGTTTGATCGTCATTTTTAGGAAAACCGTAAGTCCGATCAGTTAGAAAAGATATAGCACACTATTCGGGATTAGTCTGAAGGTCTGTGCCGAGTTTGGTGCCTGTAGCTTAAAAGCTCTAGGAGGAGTTAGATATAGAAATTTCAGAGTAAGAATAATAATAATAACTAGATAGGTACATTTCCTGAAGAAAATGTGAGTGGTGCTTGCCGTGGCAAAACTCGATCAAATAGCCTGCTTGAAAAGAACAGAAATTGTGGTCATAAATAAATCAACCCAGAAGTCTGTATAATTTTCTGGTGCAGAAATATGTGATTTGTTACTAGGTTGCTAGGGTAAGCCCATGTGGTTGCTAGGCAGTTACCATAGGTGATACTAATACAAGTGCTCCTTGCCATCCTGATTGAAATAAGTCAACCCAGAAGTCTGTACTGTTTTTGTGATGCAGAGATATGTGATTTGTTACTCGGTTGCTAGGGTAACCCCATCTGGTTGCTAGGCAGTTACCATAGTGATACTAATGAAGTCTCCTTGCCATCCTGATTGAAATAAGTCAACCCGGAAGTCTCTACGTTTTTGTGTTGCAGAGATATGTGATTTGTTACTCGGTTGCTAGGGTAACCCCATCTGGTTGCTAGGCAGTTACCATAGTGATACTAATCAAGTGTCCTTGCCATCCTGATTGAAATAAATCAACCCAGAAGTCTCTACGTTTTTCTGATGCAGAGATATGTGATTTGTTACTCGGTTGCTAGGGTAAGCCCATCTGGTTGCTAGGCAGTTACCATAGTGATACTAATCAAGTGTCCTTGCCATCCTGATTGAAATAAGTCAACCCGGAAGTCTCTACGTTTTCTGATGCAGAGATATGTGATTTGTTACTCGGTTGCTAGGGTAACCCCATCTGGTTGCTAGGCAGTTACCATAGTGATACTAATCAAGTGTCCTTGCCATCCTGATTGAAATAAGTCAACCCGGAAGTCTCTATGTTTTTCTGATGCAGAGATATGTGATTTGTTACTCGGTTGCTAGGGTAACCCCATCTGGTTGCTAGGCAGTTACCATAGTGATACTAATCAAGTCTCCTTGCCATCCTGATTGAAATAAGTCAACCCGGAAGTCTCTACGTTTTTCTGATGCAGAGATATGTGATTTGTTACTCGGTTGCTAGGGTAACCCCATCTGGTTGCTAGGCAGTTACCATAGTGATACTAATCAAGTCTCCTTGCCATCCTGATTGAAATAAGTCAACCCGAAGTCTCTACGCTTTTCTGATGCAGAGATATGTGATTTGTTACTCGGTTGCTAGGGTAACCCCATCTGGTTGCTAGGCAGTTACCATAGTGATACTAATCAAGTGTCCTTGCCATCCTGATTGAAATAAGTCAACCCGGAAGTCTCTACGCTTTTCTGATGCAGAGATATGTGATTTGTTACTCGGTTGCTAGGGTAACCCCATCTGGTTGCTAGGCAGTTACCATAGTGATACTAATCAAGTGTCCTTGCCATCCTGATTGAAATAAGTCAACCCGGAAGTCTCTACGTTTTTGTGATGCAGAGATATGTGATTTGTTACTCGGTTGCTAGGGTAACCCCATCTGGTTGCTAGGCAGTTACCATAGTGATACTAATCAAGTCTCCTTGCCATCCTGATTGAAATAAGTCAACCCGAAGTCTCTACGTTTTCTGATGCAGAGATATGTGATTTGTTACTCGGTTGCTAGGGTAAGCCCATCTGGTTGCTAGGCAGTTACCATAGTGATACTAATCAAGTCTCCTTGCCATCCTGATTGAAATAAGTCAACCCGGAAGTCTCTATGTTTTTGTGATGCAGAGATATGTGATTTGTTACTCGGTTGCTAGGGTAAGCCCATCTGGTTGCTAGGCAGTTACCATAGTGATACTAATGAAGTCTCCTTGCCATCCTGATTGAAATAAGTCAACCCGGAAGTCTCTACGTTTTTCTGATGCAGAGATATGTGATTTGTTACTTGGTTGCTAGGGTAACCCCATCTGGTTGCTAGGCAGTTACCATAGTGATACTTATCAAGTCTCCTTGCCATCCTGATTGAAATAAATCAACCCAGAAGTCTCTCTGATTTTCTGGTGCAGAGATATAGTTACTGCTAAACGGTTGCTAGGGTACTCTGTGTAGTTGCTAGGGAGTGGCTTGGCAGCTGCCAATCATGAATCTCCAAAGGCTGCTTGTCAGTATGAATGATATAAACCAACTCCCATGCCTCTGTGACATTCAGAATGGAAGATATCCCTCTATGGATTTTGGTTGTTAAGGTGCTCGACAATGGTTGCTAGGGAGGGGCTAGGAAGTGTTGAAGTGATGCATGATTGGCTGTTTGCTGTCCCGAGTCAAACGAGACCACCCTTGTGTTTCTATGACACTTCTATCCGGAGATATCCCTTTGATCTTTTTCAATAGAAGTCTATGGGACTTGTTGCTAAGGTGCTCTTAATGGTTGCTAGGGCGTGGCTTGATAGCTTCACAATGATCCAGAGAGACTGATTGGTTGTCTGAGTAAAATGAGCCCACCCCTCGTCTCTATGACACTGTGATCCAGAGCTATGTTCAATACAAATCCCTATGCCTTTTCATTTCATGGGCCGTCCTACACCATTATAAGTCAATTGGGGCATTTTTGGGCAGCTCCTGCCCCCAGGGGTGCAACTTTTACCCCATATTGAGGTATGCTCTTACAGAGCCTGCCAGCCTCTTCAAATGTGGCAAATCACACGTTTCTGTGAAATCCTCGCTTGGAGCTGTGACGCGTCAAAGTTTGTCACAATGTTAAGTCTATGGGATTTTTCGGCCGCTTTTTGCCCCTGGGGCAAATACCGTACTCGATCAGCTTATAAAAGTCATAGCACACGTGTCCTCAATAGGCCGTTCGATTTGACACCTCATTTGTGGGTCTACGCCAAACGGTCGTGGGACGAGTTAGGTGTCGAAGTTTTGTTAAGGAGATAGAATAATAAAAATAAAAATAAGAAGAATTAAAAGTATAATAATAAGTATGTGAGATTACAATAGTGATGCTTTGCAAGCACCACTAATAACTAGAAAAAGTTCAGATCGAGACAAACTTTAAGTTGGCTTGTGAAAGTTTGGACCAGAAAGTTTGAAGAAGTTTAAAGTAGTTTGAAGTTTAAATTAGTTTAAATTAGTTTAAAGTTTAAAGTAGTTTATAGTTTAAATTAGTTTGTAGTTTAAATTAGTTTGAAGTTTAAATTAGTTTAAAGTAGTTTAAATTAGTTTAAAGTAGTTTATAGTTTAAAGTAGTTTATAGTTTAAATTAGTTTAAAGTAGTTTAAAGTTTAACTTAGTTGCTAGATAGATAGATAGATAGATAGACAGACACTCAGATAGATAGAGAGTTAGATAGATAGATATTTACCCTCAGATAGATAGATAGATCGATAGATAGATAGACATTGACCCTCAGATAGATAGATAGACAACAGACAGACAGAGAGACAGAGAGATAGATAGATAGATAGATAGATAGATAGATAGATAGATAGATAGATAGATAGATAGATAGATGGATAGATATTGACCCTCAGATAGATAGATAGATAGATAGATAGATAGATAGATAGATAGATAGATAGATAGATAGATAGATAGATAGATAGATAGATAGATAGATGGATGGATGGATTGATTGATTGATTGACTGATTGATTGATCCTTGCTACCCTGAGTCCCATGAACAAAGCCAGAAGTCTTTATGTTGTTCTGTTGCAGAGATATGTGATTTGTTACTCGGTTGCTAGGGTAACCCCATATGGTTGTTAGGCAGTCACCATAGTGATACTTATCAAGTCTTCTTGATATCCTGATTGAAATAAGTCAACCCAGAAGTCTGTACTATTTTCTGGTGCAGAGATATTTGATTTGTTACTCGGTTGCTAGGGTAACCCCATCTGGTTGCTAGGCAGTTACCATAGTGATACTAATGAAGTCTCCTTGCCATCCTGAGTGAAATAAGTCAACCCAGAAGTCCGTACTATTTTCTGGTGCAGAGATATGTGATTTGTTACTCGGTTGCTAGGGTAACCCCATCTGGTTGCTAGGCAGTGACCATAGTGATACTAATCAAGTGTCCTTGCCATCCTGAGTGAAATAAGTCAACCCAAAAGTCTCTACTATTTTCTGGTGCAGAGTTATGTGATTTGTAACTCGGTTGCTAGGGTAACTCCATCTGGTTGCTAGGCAGTTACCATAGTGATAGTAATGAAGTCTCCTTGCCATCCTGATTGAAATAAGTCAACCCGAAGTCTGTACTATTTTCTGGTGCAGAGATATGTGATTTGTTACTCGGTTGCTAGGGTAACTCCATCTGGTTGCTAGGCAGTTACCATAGTGATACTAATCAAGTGTCCTTGCCATCCTGAGTGAAATAAGTCAACCCGGAAGTCTCTACTAATTTCTGGTGCAAAGATATGTGATTTGTTACTCGGTTGCTAGGGTAACCCCATCTGGTTGCTAGGCAGTTACCATAGTGATACTAATCAAGTGTCCTTGCCATCCTGAGTGAAATAAGTCAACCCGAAGTCTCTACTAATTTCTGGTGCAAAGATATGTGATTTGTTACTCGGTTGCTAGGGTAACCCCATCTGGTTGCTAGGCAGTTACCATAGTGATACTAATCAAGTGTCCTTGCCATCCTGAGTGAAATAAGTCAACCCGGAAGTCTCTACTAATTTCTGGTGCAAAGATATGTGATTTGTTACTCGGTTGCTAGGGTAACCCCATCTGGTTGCTAGGCAGTTACCATAGTGATACTAATCAAGTGTCCTTGCCATCCTGAGTGAAATAAGTCAACCCAAAAGTCTCTACTATTTTCTGGTCCAGAGATATGTGATTTGATACTCGGTTGCTAGGGTAACCCAATGTGGTTGCTAGGCAGTTACCATAGTGATACTTATCAAGTCTCCTTGACATCCTGATTGAAATAAATCAACCCAGAAGTCTCTATGATTTTCTGGTGCATAGATATGTGATTTGTTACTCGGTTGCTAGGGTAACCCCATCTGGTTGCTAGGCAGTTACCATAGTGATACTAATGAAGTGTCCTTGCCATCCTGATTGAAATAAGTCAATCCGGAAGTCTCTACGTTTTTCTGATGCAGAGATATGTGATTTGTTACTCGGTTGCTAGGGTAACCCCATCTGGTTGCTAGGCAGTTACCATAGTGATACTAAAGAAGTGTCCTTGCCATCCTGATTGAAATAAGTCAATCCGGAAGTCTCTACGTTTTCTGATGCAGAGATATGTGATTTGTTACTCGGTTGCTAAGGTAACCCCATGTGGTTGCTAGGCAGTTACCATAGTGATACTTATCAAGTCTTCTTGACATCCTGATTGAAATAAACCAACCCAGAAGTCTCTACGATTTTCTGGTCCAGAGATATGTGATTTGTTACTCGGTTGCTAGGGTAACCCAATGTGGTTGCTAGGCAGTTACCATAGTGATATTTATCAAGTCTCCTTGACATCCTGATTGAAATAAATCAACCCAGAAGTCTCTACGATTATCTGGTGCAGAGATATGTGATTTGTTACTTGGTTGCTAGGGTAACCACATCTGGTTGCTAGGCAGTTACCATAGTGATACTAATGAAGTCTCTTTGCCATCCTGATTGAAATAAGTCAATCCGGAAGTCTCTACGTTTTTCTGATGCAGAGATATGTGATTTGTTACTCGGTTGCTAAGGTAACCCCATGTGGTTGCTAGGCAGTTACCATAGTGATACTTATCAAGTCTCCTTGCCATCCTGATTGAAATAAATGAACCCAGAAGTCTCTCTGATTTTCTGGTGCAGAGATATAGTTATTGCTAAACGGTTGCTAGGGTACTCTGTTTAGTTGTTAGGGAGTGGCTTGACAGCTGCCAATCATGAAACTCCAAAGGCTGCTTGTCATTATGAATGATATAAACCAACTCCCATGCCTCTGTGACATTCAGAATGGAAGATATCCCTCTATGGATTTTGGTTGTTAAGGTGCTCGACAATGGTTGCTAGGGAGGGGCTAGGAAGTGTTGAGGTGATTCATGATTGGCTGTTTGCTGCCCCGAGTCAAACAAGACCACCCTTGTGTTTCTATGACACTTCTATCCGGAGATATCCCTTTGATATCTTTCATTAGAAGTCTATGGGAGTTGTTGCTAAGGTGCTTTAAATTGTTGCTAGGGCGTGGCTTGATAGCTTCACAATGATCCCGAGAGACTGATTGGTCATCTGAGTAAAATGAGCCTGCCCCTTGTCTCTATGACACTGTGATCCAGAGCTATGTTCAATACAAAATCCCTATGCAATGAGGGAGAGAGAGGGAGAGATGCAGGGCTGACAGGCCCTTTTGTCTGTGTGTGTTCCCAAATTAATGACTCTAATGAGCCGGTTCTTTTGAATCTACAATGTGAAACATACAGTGTGACCAGTGTAGTCTGATTCCCAAATTAATGACTCCTAATGAGCCAGTTCTTTTGAATCTACAGTGTGAAACATACAGTGTGACCAGTGTAGTCTGATTCCCAAATTAATGACTCTAATGAGCCAGTTCTTTTGAATCTACAGTGTGAAACATACAGTGTGACCAGTATAGTCTGATTCCCAAATGAATGACTCCAATGAGCCGGTTCTTTTGAATCTACAATGTGAAACTTACAGTGTGACCAGTGTAGTCTGATTCCCAAATGAATGACTCCAATGAGCCGGTTCTTTTGAATCTACAATGTGAAACTTACAGTGTGACCAGTGTAGTCTGATTCCCAAATTAATGACTCTAATGAGCCAGTTCTACAGTGTAGTGTTAAAAAGTTTAACTTAGTTGCTAGATAGATAGATAGATAGATAGATAGATAGATAGATATTTACCCTTAGATATATAGAGAGATAGATATAGATAGAGAGAGAGAGAGATAGATATTTACCCTCAGATAGATAGATAGATAGATAGATAGATAGATGATAGATAGATAGATAGATAGATAGATAGATAGATATTGACCCTCAGATAGATGCTAGCACGTTTTTAGCATGTTTTAGCGTGTGGCTATGAAGATTTTAGGTCATTACTTTTTGGCTGCTTGATAAAAGAAATCCTCTGAGGGAGAGAGAGGGAGAGATGCAGGGCTGACAGGCCCTTTTTGTCTGTGTGTGTGAAAATGTCAGTTGGAATTCAAATTTCTGAAGATTCCGCAATGTAAGTCAATGGGAGTTTTTTCCAAGTTTGATCGTCATTTTTAGGAAAACCGTAAGTCCGATCAGTTAGAAAAGATATAGCAACTCGAGTCAGAACAGTTTGAGTGTCTGTGCCGAGTTTGGAGTATGTGGAGTTAAAGCTCTAGGAGGAGTAAGCGTATAGAAATTTCACCGCTAAGAAGAATAATAATAACTAGATAAGTAAGTTCTGAAGAAAATGTGAGTGGTGCTTGCACGTAGCAAAACTGTCAAATAGCATTTTATAACTGCTGAGACAAACTTTAAGTTGGCTTGTGAAAGTTTGACCAGAAAGTTTGACAGTTTAAAGTAGTTTGAATTTTACATTTGTTTATAGTTTAAATTAGTCTAACAGTAGTCTATAGTTTAAATTAGTTTGAAGTTTAACTTAGTTGCTAGATAGATAGATAGATAGATAGACAGATACAGACACTCAGATAGATAGAGATAGATAGATAGATATTTACCCTCAGATAGATAGATAGATAGATAGACAACATACAGTCGAGAGACAGATAGATAGATAGATAGATATTGACCCTCAGATAGATGGATGGATAGATGGATGGATGGATGGATGGATGGATGGATGCATGGATGGATGGATTGATTGATTGATTGATCCTTGCCATCCTGATTGAAATAAATCAACGCCAGAAGTCTTTATGTTGTTCTGATGCAGAGATATGTGATTTGTTACTCGGTTGCTAGGGTAACCCCATATGGTTGCTAGGCAGTTACCATAGTGATACTAATCAAGTCTCCTTGCCATCCTGATTGAAATAAGTCAACCCAGAAGTCTCTACGATTTTCTGATGCAGAGATATGTGATTTGTTACTCGGTTGCTAGGGTAACCCCATCTGGTTGCTAGGCAGTTACCATAGTGATACTAATGAAGTGTCCTTGCCATCCTGATTGAAATAAATCAACCCAGAAGTCTCTACGATTTTCTGGTGCAGAGATATGTGATTTGTTACTCGGTTGCTAGGGTAACCCCATCTGGTTGCTAGGCAGTTACCATAGTGATACTAATCAAGTCTCCTTGCCATCCTGATTGAAATAAATCAACCCGGAAGTCTCTACGTTTTTCTGATGCAGAGATATGTGATTTGTTACTTGGTTGCTAGGGTAACCCCATCTGGTTGCTAGGCAGTTACCATAGTGATACTAATGAAGTCTCCTTGCCATCCTGATTGAAATAAGTCAATCCGGAAGTCTCTACGTTTTTCTGATGCAGAGATATGTGATTTGTTACTCGGTTGCTAGGGTAACCCCATCTGGTTGCTAGGCAGTTACCATAGTGATACTAATCAAGTCTCCTTGCCATCCTGATTGAAATAAGTCAACCCAGAAGTCTCTACGATTTTCTGATGCAGAGATATGTGATTTGTTACTCGGTTGCTAGGGTAACCCCATCTGGTTGCTAGGCAGTTACCATAGTGATACTTATCAAGTCTCCTTGCCATCCTGATTGAAATAAATCAACCCAGAAGTCTCTCTGATTTTCTGGTGCAGAGATATAGTTATTGCTAAACGGTTGCTAGGGTACTCTGTTTAGTTGCTAGGGAGTGGCTTGACAGCTGCCAATCATGAAACTCCAAAGGCTGCTTGTCAGTATGAATGATATAAACCAACTCCCATGCCTCTGTGACATTCAGAATGGAAGATATCCCTCTATGGATTTTGGTTGTTAAGGTGCTCGACAATGGTTGCTAGGGAGGGGCTAGGAAGTGTTGAGGTGATTCATGATTGGCTGTTTGCTTGTCCTGAGTCAAACGAGACCACCCTTAGTGTTTCTATGACACTTCTATCCGAGATATCCCTTTGATATCTTTCATTAGAAGTCTATGGGACTTGTTGCTAAGGTGCTTTAAATTGTTGCTAGGGCGTGGCTTGATAGCTTCACAATGATCCAGAGAGACTGATTGGTCGTCTGAGTAAAATGAGCCCACCCCTTGTCTCTATGACACTGTGATCCAGAGCTATGTTCAATACAAAATCCCTATGCAATGAGGGAGAGAGAGTGAGAGATGCAGGGCTGACAGGCCCTTGTTGTCTGTGTGTGTTCCCAAATTAATGACTCTAATGAGCCGGTTCTTTTGACTCTACAGTGTGAAACATACAGTGTGACCAGTGTAGTCTGATTCCCAAATGAATGACTCTAATGAGCCAGTTCTTTTGAATCTACAATGTGAAACATACAGTGTGACCAGTGTAGTCTGATTCCCAAATGAATGACTCTAATGAGCCAGTTCTTTTGAATCTACAGTGTGAAACATACAGTGTGACCAGTGTAGTCTGATTCCCAAATGAATGACTCTAATGAGCCAGTTCTACAGTGTAGTGTTAAAAAGTTTAACTTAGTTGCTAGATAGATAGATAGATATTTACCCTTAGATATATAGAGATAGATATAGATAGATAGAGAGAGAGAGATAGATATTTACCCTCAGATAGATAGATAGATAGATAGATAGATAGATAGATAGATAGATAGATATTGACCCTCAGATAGATGCTAGCACGTCTTTAGCATGTTTTAGCGTGTGGCTAGGAAGATTTTAGGTCATTACTTTTTGGCTGCTTGATAAAAGAAATCCTCTGAGGGAGAGAGAGAGGGAGAGATGCAGGGCTGACAGGCCCTTTTGTCTGTGTGTGTGAAAATGTCAGTTGGAATTTGAATTTCTGAACATTCACAATGTTAAGTCAATGGGAGTTTTTTCCGAGTTTGATCATCATTTTTAGGAAAACCGTAAGTCCGATCAGTTAGAAAAGATATAGCACACTATTCGGGATTAGTCTGAAGGTCTGTGCCGAGTTTGGTGCCTGTAGCTTAAAAGCTCTAGGAGGAGTTAGTCTTGGTAATTTTAGTCTCAGAAGAATAATAATAATAACTAGATAGGTACATTTCCTGAAGAAAATGTGAGTGGTGCTTGCCGTGGCAAAACTCGTCAAATAGCCTGCTTGAAAAGAACAGAAATTGTGGTCATAAATAAATCAACCCAGAAGTCTGTATAATTTTCTGGTGCAGAAATATGTGATTTGTTACTAGGTTGCTAGGGTAAGCCCATGTGGTTGCTATGCAGTTAGCAAGGTAATACAATACATGGCTCCTTTCCATCCTGAGTGAAATAATTCAACCCAAAAGTCTGTACTGTTTTCTGGTGCAGAGATATGTGATTTGTTACTCGGTTGCTAGGGTAACCCCATCTGGTTGCTAGGCAGTTACCATAGTGATACTAATCAAGTCTCCTTGCCATCCTGAGTGAAATAAGTCAACCCGGAAGTCTCTACGATTTTCTGATGCAGAGATATGTGATTTGTTACTTTGGTTGCTAGGGTAACCCCATCTGGTTGCTAGGCAGTTACCATAGTGATACTAATCAAGTCTCCTTGCCATCCTGATTGAAATAAATCAACCCAGAAGTCTCTACGCTTTTCTGATGCAGAGATATGTGATTTGTTACTCGGTTGCTAGGGTAACCCCATCTGGTTGCTAGGCAGTTACCATAGTGATACTAATCAAGTGTCCTTGCCATCCTGATTGAAATAAGTCAACCCGGAAGTCTCTACGCTTTTCTGATGCAGAGATATGTGATTTGTTACTCGGTTGCTAGGGTAACCCCATCTGGTTGCTAGGCAGTTACCATAGTGATACTAATCAAGTGTCCTTGCCATCCTGATTGAAATAAGTCAACCCGAAGTCTCTACGTTTTTCTGATGCAGAGATATGTGATTTGTTACTCGGTTGCTAGGGTAACCCCATCTGGTTGCTAGGCAGTTACCATAGTGATACTAATCAAGTCTCCTTGCCATCCTGATTGAAATAAGTCAACCCGAAGTCTCTACGTTTTCTGATGCAGAGATATGTGATTTGTTACTCGGTTGCTAGGGTAACCCCATCTGGTTGCTAGGCAGTTACCATAGTGATACTAATCAAGTCTCCTTGCCATCCTGATTGAAATAAGTCAACCCGGAAGTCTCTACGTTTTTCTGATGCAGAGATATGTGATTTGTTACTCGGTTGCTAGGGTAACCCCATCTGGTTGCTAGGCAGTTACCATAGTGATACTAATCAAGTCTCCTTGCCATCCTGATTGAAATAAATCAACCCGGAAGTCTGTACTTTTTCTGGTGCAGAGATATGTGATTTGTTACTCGGTTGCTAGGGTAACCCCATCTGGTTGCTAGGCAGTTACCATAGTGATAGTAATCAAGTGTCCTTGCCATCCTGATTGAAATAAATCAACCCGAAGTCTGTACTCTTTTCTGATGCCGAGATATGTGATTTGTTTCTCGGTTGCTAGGGTAACCCCATCTGGTTGCTAGGCAGTTACCATAGTGATACTAATCAAGTGTCCTTGCCATCCTGATTGAAATAAGTCAACCCGGAAGTCTCTACGCTTTTCTGATGCAGAGATATGTGATTTGTTACTCGGTTGCTAGGGTAAGCTCATCTGGTTGCTAGGCAGTTACCATAGTGATACTAATCAAGTCTCCTTGCCATCCTGATTGAAATAAGTCAACCCGGAAGTCTCTATGTTTTTGTGATGCAGAGATATGTGATTTGTTACTCGGTTGCTAGGGTAAGCCCATCTGGTTGCTAGGCAGTTACCATAGTGATACTAATGAAGTGTCCTTTCCATCCTGATTGAAATAAGTCAACCCGGAAGTCTGTACGTTTTTCTGATGCAGAGATATGTGATTTGTTACTTGGTTGCTAGGGTAACCCCATCTGGTTGCTAGGCAGTTACCATAGTGATACTAATCAAGTCTCCTTGCCATCCTGATTGAAATAAATCAACCCAGAAGTCTCTCTGATTTTGTGGTGCAGAGATATAGTTACTGCTAAACGGTTGCTAGGGTACTCTGTTTAGTTGCTAGGGAGTGGCTTGGCAGCTGCCAATCATGAATCTCCAAAGGCTGCTTGTCAGTATGAATGATATAAACCAACTCCCATGCCTCTGTGACATTCAGAATGGAAGATATCCCTCTATGGATTTTGGTTGTTAAGGTGCTCGACAATGGTTGCTAGGGAGGGGCTAGGAAGTGTTGATTTGATGCATGATTGGCTGTTTGCTGTCCCGAGTCAAACGAGACCACCCTTGTGTTTCTATGACACTTCTATCCGGAGATATCCCTTTGATCTGTTTCAATAGAAGTCTATGGGACTTGTTGCTAAGGTGCTCTTAATGGTTGCTAGGGCGTGGCTTGATAGCTTCACAATGATCCTGAGAGACTGATTGGTCGTCTGAGTAAAATGAGCCCACCCCCTGGTCTCTATGACACTGTGATCCAGAGCTATGTTCAATACAAATCCCTATGCCTTTTCATTTCATGGGCCGTCCTACACCATTATAAGTCAATTGGGGCATTTTTGGGCAGCTCCTGCCCCCAGGGGTGCAACTTTTACCCCATATTGAGGTATGCTCTTACAGAGCCTGCCAGCCTCTTCAAATGTGGCAAATCACACGTTTCTGTGAAATCCTCGCTCGGAGCTGTGACGCCTCAAAGTTTGTCACAATGTTAAGTCTATGGGATTTTTCGGCCGCTTTTTTGCCCCTGGGGCAAATACCGTACTCCGATCAGCTTATAAAAGTCATAGCACACGTGTCCTCAATAGGCCGTTCGATTTGACACCTCATTTGTGGGTCTACGCCAAACGGTGCGGGACGAGTTAGGTGCCGAAGTTTTGTACGGAGATAGAATAATAATAAAAAGAAGAAAAATAAAAATAAGTATGTGAGATTACAATAGTGATGCTTTGCAAGCACCACTAATAATAATAAGTTTAAATAGGATTTCAGTAAGTTGGCTCTCACAAGCCAACTTAATAATAAGTTTGAATAGGATTTCAGTAAGTTGGCTTTCACAAGCCAACTTAATAATAATAATAAGTTTAAGTACAATATCAGTAAGTTGGCTCTCACAAGCCAACTTAATAAGTTTAAATAGAATTTCAGTAAGTTGGCTCTCACAAGCCAACTTAATAATAATAAGTTTAAATAGGATTTCAGTAAGTTGGCTCTCACAAGCCAACTTAATAAGTTTAAATAGGATTTCAGTAAGTTGGCTCTCATAAGCCAACTTAATAATTTCATGCTGAACGAAAAAATTTAAAATCGAACAATGGTCAATGTTTGATTTTTGATTTTTTTTCCACAAACATTGCTTCACTAATCTTCAGATGTATCAGACGCATACACTGCATCACTGTGCCTTTAAATGTACAGTTTCTGCAAGCCATCTGTAAAAGGCTCTTGTGTCTGTAAACACGGTGAACTGTACGTGATCACACTTACAGGGCGTGTTGTGGTAAAAGAGGCTTGTCTGGTGACTGCTGCCTGATATTTTGCCATCCTGTCCCTGATAGAGGTGCTGCGCTTCAGACTGGGTGTACCTACAACAGAATACTCACTGTTATCTGGCTAACCTCCATAGCACTGAGAATTATTTAGACATAAATATACAGTAATGTATACAATACCATTTAAAAGTTTAGAATCAACATGTCTTTATGTTTTTGAAAGATAATAATCATTTTATTCACAATGGATGATTTAAATTGATCAAGAATTACAGTAAAGACATTTCTAATGTTAAAAATGATTATTTCCATAAAAAATAAATGCTGTCTGTCCAAAAAGTTAGCATCCCAGAGTCTTCCCTTCACTGTTGCAGATGAAACATTGCATAATGCTCATTGATGCTGCCATTTTAGGACCTGTGAGGGGTCTGATTCTCAAACTAGAGACTCTGATGTACTTGTTGTTGTTGTGAAGCAGCACTGTCAATTTCTCTCTCTCTATCATAATTAGATCTAGTATGCTTTGTTCTTGCAAGACATTAGTTCATGGAATAGGTTCATCTCTCAAAAGAACAATAGACTGAAGAATTTCTAGAGAGATTTGCTTCATTTCAGCTGTTCTAATAATACATTAGTACCATATTAGCACATTAATGCAAATTAAGGTTTATGTGAAACAAAGTTCCCTATCAGTCACTCACTTGACGTTGTGTCGATGTAGTGACACTAGGGGTCACTCTTGAGAGCCCGAGACACCTCTGATCTTTGATAAAAGGCCAATGAGAATTGGCGAGTGGTACATGCATGCCCCTCCCCCGGACATACGGGTATAAAGGAGGGGACGATCATTAGAATTTCTCTTTGGAGTTGAACGGTTGATGGTTCAAGCTGAGCAAGCAATTTCCATCCCTCACCTCTGCTGGAACCTTATGGTGCATTACAGCGGCTTTCTCCCCTCACTGCATGGGTGCACCGCAGAGATTTCTCTTTCCTAAAAGAGTATATTCTAAATGAGCGGCACGCATCTGAACATCTTTTTCAAGACGCGTCTTTTTAAAGATGCCATTCCGGCTGTGTGTTATTTCTGGTTGCGGTCGATATCTCTCGACCTCTAACAGCCACAATCGTGGTCTTTCGTGCCTGGGCGCTGCCCACGACGAGACTTCTTTCGTGGATGCGTCATGTCCTCATTGCAAGGCCATGATCATGGCAACATTGTGGTCGTGGCTCGCTTTGGTATCCGGCCATCCCAGCCGCTACCTGCCTCAGTCCTTCTACCTACGGGTATGAGGCCGGCACGGTGAGCGCTGGGAGCGATATGGGGACCACAATGGGACCACTTTCGCCGGTTAAATCCTCACGAACCTCCCATTCCCCGGCACGTTCGTTTGCTCTGGTTGGGCACTCAGATGAAGCCACTGCCGGCTCATCCCAGTGCGAGTTCAACCTCTTATTCAGTGCCCATGAAGGTGATGAGCAGGGGAGAGCAGCGTCCTGTCTGATGCGGAAACCTAACCTCTGCTGGACTTCCCCCTTTGGGCATGGTCGCCTAGTCACAGGCAGACCCACGAGGTCCCACCCGTGAGGCCCCACCCGCCAGTTCATCCGACGAAATTGTTCCCCTGGTCCTCCTTCCCTAGAACTTGGATGTGTGGCTTACACTCTCCAACCCATTGGGATGGCTGACATGGACCGTCCTACTCAACTACGCGATTCAATTCAGCCAGGTGCCCGCCCAGGTTTGCAGGCATCCTCTTCACCACGGTGAAGGGCGAGAACGTTGCCACTTTGCGTGCAGAAATCGCCACCCTTCTAAAGAAGCATGCGATAAAGCCTGTCCCTCCAGCCAAGATGAAGGGGTTTTACAGCCCCTACTTCACTGTACCCAAAAAAGGCAGTGGGTTGCGGCCAATCTTGGATTTATGGGTTCTGAACCGGGCCTTACACAGACTCCCGTTCAAGATGCTGATGCTGAGGTGCATTCTAGTGAGCATCCTGCATCAAGATTGGTTCATGGCAGTAGACCTGAAGGACGCATACTTCCACGCCTCGAATTCGATTCGAGGGCTGGGCGTACCAGTACAAAGTCCTCCCTTTCAGCCTGTCCTTGTCCCCTCGTGTCTTTGTGAAAGTCGCAGAGGCTGCCCTTGCCCCTCTCGAGACACAGTGTGTGCTGACAGGGACCTGGTGCTTGCACACCTCAGCCGACTAGGGCTTCAGGTCAACTGGGAAAAGAGCAAGCTCCTCCCAGTCCAGAGCATCTCTTTTCTCGGTCTGGAGTTGGACTCAGTCTCGATGACAGCGCGCCTCACGAACAAGGGTGCCCAGTTGGTGCTGACCTGTCTGAAGGCGTTCAGACAGAAGACTGCGGTCCCACTGAAATTATTTCAGAGGCTGAAATAATTTCATGTTATTGAAATATGCATATGAGAGCCAGCACTGGCTCCAGACTCGAGTACCAAGATGGGCATGGCGCCGCGGGACACATCGCGTGGCCTTCATGCCGATTTGTTGCTGCCTCTTCAGCCCTTGGAACGACCTCACATTCCTTCGGGGAGGGGTTCCCCTAGAGCAGGTCTCCAGGTGCGTCGGTTACAACTGATGCCTCCAAGACAGGCTGGGGCGCTATATGCAACGGGCATGTAGTTGCCTGCCCCTGGACAGGCCCCCAGCTGCGTTGGCACATCAACTGCCTCGAGTTGTTGACAGTACTGCTCGCCCTGCAGAGGTTCAAACCGTTGATCCATGGCAAGCACATGTTAGTTCCAACAGACAACATGGCGACGGTGGCTCATATCAACCACCAAGGCGGTCTACGCCCCCTCACATGTCACAGCTCGCCCGACGTCTCCTGTTCTGGAGTCAACAGCTCCGTGTGCCAGCACGTCTCCTCCTCGGTATAGATGTGCTGGCACACAGCTGGCCACCTGGACTGCGCAAGTATGTGTTCCTCCAAGTGAGCCTGCTTGCACACACCCTATGGAAGGTCAGGGAGGATGAGGAGCAGGTCATTCTAGTGGCTCCCTATTGGGCCACTCAGACTTGGTTCTCAGACCTCACGCTCCTCGCATCTGCCCCTCCCTGGCAAATTCCCCTGAGGAAGGACCTTCTTTCTCAGGGACGGGGCACATTCTGGCACCCACAACCAGACCTCTGGAATCTCCATGTCTGGCCCCTGGATGGGATGCGGAAGACCTCAGTGGTCTACCCCCTACTGTGGTAGTCACCATCAATCAGGCTAGGGCCCCCTCTATCTATGCCTTGAATTGCCATCTGATAGCTGAGTGGTGTTCTTCTCGACACAAAGACCCCAGGGGTGCGCATTCAGTTCAGTGCTTTCCTTTCTGCAGTAGGGGTTAGAGGGATGGCTGTCGCCCTCCACCTTGAAGGTGTACGTAGCGGCCACAGCCACATACAAAGACACAGTGGATGGTATGTCCTTAGGGAAGCACGACCTGGTTATAAGGTTCCTAAGTGGCACCTAGTTCCCTCATGGGACCTCTCAGTAGTCCTCCAAGGCCTGTGAGGGGCTCCCTTCAAAAATGTAGAGTCAGTTGAGCTTGACTTGAGCTTCACCTTGAAGACTGCTCTCCTGACTGTGCTCACCTTCATCAAGAGGGTTGGGGACCTGCAAGTGTTCTCTGTCAACAAAACGTTTCTGGAGTTTGCTACTCTCATGTGATCCTGAGACCCTGACTGGGCTATGTGCCTAAGATTCCCACGACCCCTTTCAGGGACCAAGTGGTGAACCTGCAAGCGCCTCCCAGGAGGAGGCAGACCCAGCCTTAGCGTTGCTGTGTACGGTGCGTGCTTTACGCATCTATTTGGATCGCACGCATAGCTTTAGGATCTCTGAGCAGCTCTTTGTCTGCTTTGGGAGACAGCGGAAAGGAAACGCTGTCTCCAAGCAGAGGATCACCCACTCCATGCTCGTAGAGCTTCCTCCCCCAAGTTGAGCTGGACCTACCATGGGACTTCTCCACATGGTATACTTCCGACTAATCTCGGCAAGACCATGTGACGTATTTCCACTTAATACCCCCCCCCCCCCCCTCTCTGGGAAGGGTGTGGTCTCCACGGTGTCTTCCCCCTGGGGAGTGAAACCCGCTGAGACGGCCGGGATCTTTTTCTCGGCTCTTCAGCACAAAATCTAATGAGCGGTATGCAGCACCCCCTCCTTTATACTCATTGGCCTTTTATCAAAGATCAGAGGCATTTCAGGCTCTCAAGAGTGACCCCTAGTGTCACTACAACGATACAACGTCTCATTCCCTCCATTGGGGAACAGAGGTTATGGAAGTAACCAGAATGTTTTCTTAGTAGACTGCTGAAGATGAATTTTACACTAAATAAATATATATTTATTAAAAAAAAAGTTATTTCAAACATTAATAATAACTTACAATATTACTCATGTTTTTGGTAGTATTACATATCACTTGAATGCATTTTTGTTGAAGAGACTCCCGTTAGTTTTGTTTTCAAGAAACTAATGAATTTTTTGCCCTTACAAAATCCTAGATTTCTGGCAAACCCCTGTAGCAAACATGTTACAAATTTGCTTCTCATTATTTCCAAATGCAAGTGAACTTTGCACCAAACTCGTCATTGTTGTGAGAGGTTTGCAAGTAGTTTCTAATAATCCATTGTTGCCAAAGGTTTTATACTGGTTCACCACTACCGA
The DNA here is from genome assembly GCF_025860055.1 of Xyrauchen texanus. NCBI lineage: Eukaryota > Metazoa > Chordata > Actinopteri > Cypriniformes > Catostomidae > Xyrauchen > Xyrauchen texanus. Next base: position 10,081,237 of record NC_068314.1, read on the forward strand.
TTAAGAGCTGCAAACGTCAACAAATTGTTGCTGCAGATTTACCATACATTGCTACTTCATCATTAATCAGCCATTTTTTGCAAGGGGCTCACAAAATATATTACTGGCTCTCTGTTATTATTTCTGTTTCTTCTTTATAAACCTTTTTTCTCTTTTTAAGTTTAAAATCCAATGGGCCAATAATGACAATAACCACCCAGACACAATTATAAACAGAACAGAAGCAAAATAAAACAGATTTTGTTGTGTGCATTGTGATTTGTAGAATTTACCTTTATTACCTATCTGTGTGTCCATGTCCTCTGAGCTGCTGCCTACTTCTGTTTGTGCCTGAAGAAAAAAGAACTCATTAAACCAGCGACAGATTCAGTATATCTGATAGACCACAACAGACAGAGAGACAGTACACACACACACACACGTACGCATGCACGCACACACACACACACACACACACACACACATCCACCTGTAAGCACTGTAGGACATCAAATGTAATGCAGCACAAATGTATTAAATATTTTATACCTTTCTTTTAGATTCATTTAGAAGAATAATTTTTTAAAAAAACTACAGAGAAGAAATTGCAGCAAATGCTTAAAACTACAAAATAAATAAAATTCAAATGCTTAAAACATCAAAACATAAAATGTTATGTCAATATGTTAAAGTGTATCAGAGATACAGCCTTAAATAATTTTTGACTTCGTGCAATCAAATTTGTTTGATGTGTTACATGAGAATGGCTTGACCTATCCAAAAGCTTTTAATAACGTTTGACCAGCATGATCTGAAGATAATTTGATTTCAATTTGAGAAGATCCTAGCAACATTGTAAAAGTTAGAAAAAGTAGGTTTTCAGTGAAATTCATAAAGGTGGAAAGGAAGTATCGCTGACCATTGCAAAAATATTGACATTACAGTATACTCGGCATGACTCAAACCTCATGACAACAGGCCAAATAATCATCAGTTATAAGCATTTTTAAACACTTAAAAAGTGGGGCTGGCTCCAATCTTTTCAGGTTCATTCAGGGAATGGTGCTGATGACACATACCAAGTTTTGAAACAATACACCAATGTGTTTGTAAAATGATACCATCAGTTACAAAAATTCTAGAGTTGCTGCAAACTTGCTGCAAATTTGCCACTCATTATGTTCAAATGCAAATGAGCTTGTTATTTTGCCACAAATATTTGCCAAAAGTTTGAAAAGTATACATGAGCCAAGATATCAGAAAAATGTTTTTTGTTTCTTACGGTTTACAAGTTATTAGTGTAAGTGCAATTTTGAGCTGTTGGTGGGGCTAGAGTGTTAAAGATAATCCAAGTCAAACTGACCTACAGTGGGCCAAATTTCATACATTTCCTCCAAACGGGTTTATGGGCTGCCACAGACTTCAATGGCAGAAGAAGAGAAACAAGAAGAACACTAACAGATATGACGGGGTGCTTAGCCTCTATTAGCATTCGGTGCTTGGAGCAGGAGTGGTGGTGGTGTAGTGGTCTAATGCACATAACTGGTAATCAGAAGGTTGGTGGTTCGATCCTCACAGCCACCACTATTTTGTCCTTGAGCAAGGCACTTAACTCCAGGTTGCTCTGGGGGGATTGTCCCTGTAATAAGTGCACTGTAAGTCGCTTTGTATAAATGTAAATGCTTGGTCTCTAAATATAACCAAAAGGCAAAATATGGGCCTAATTGTACAATTTTAAGGCTACTATAGATTTGGCGTGAACCTACAACCTTTGGATTGTGGGTGTAGAGCTTTCCGACTATGCCACATCACTTTAAAAATACACTTTAAAGATTTACAAGAGACTTTGAATGAGCTGGTAATTGGGGAAACCTAATGCTAATAATACTGTAGACCCCTCCAAAAAATAAACCCCTTACTCAAAAGATGGGCCCTAATTATACCACAGAAAGAACATAGTATAACTTAAACCTAAAAGAATGTAATTAAAAAATATGAACTAAGATTTTATAATATGAAGATGTAGCTGATGGAGTATAACGTTTTTATTTAAGGCTTTCTTTAGTGAGACTTCTCAAAGTAAACTCAGCTCGCTAGAAGAAATCAAATTCATTGATCCCTGTGCTAAGAATTGCTGATATATTGAGATGCATCTGTTGAATAGTATCTGGTAGACCGTCAGGGTATCAGTATGCAGGACAGATGAAAGGCATGTTGAACAAGAGGATACAGGTTAAAACAAGATGAGATCCTACAGGTATCCTTAGAACTTCACACTGATCACATCAGGGAAAATGACTTTAAATTGAATTCCTGAAATTCAGCAGCAGTTGCATATGGAGCGAGAACTATAGTGTTTTGATTAACTGAGTGGAGTCAGAGAGGACGAAAGCAGTGAAGGGTGTTGCTGATTTTGTAGTCCTCCAGAGACCAGGGATGTAAGAAGCATGTGCATTCCAGTACCATGACATCATTATGACACAGATATCGATTATGGAGCAAACACAACTTATCCCAGAGCAATTGTGGAATAGCATTAAGGTGTACGAGACAGCATGCACAGCAGTTTTCTTAATGTCCATGCAAGTGTAAGTGTGTTTTTGGACAGTTTTACTAGGACATATTCTCGTAAAGCCCTCTGTCTAAAAGCTGGGCATTAACTCACCACACAGTGAACATCCTACATGGCAACTGAAAAACACAAACGGCAATTTAAATGGAACATACATCTTATCAATTAAAAGCATATTCTGGGTTCCAAACAAGTTAAACTTTATAGACAGTATAAGTGAGATGATATTAATTATCACAGAAAAAAATATTCATGTTTACAGAAGTCTTTGGGAGAACAGTGCCAGAAAGTTTAAGAGAAAATATGTGAAGCAAATATTTTGATAGCGGCTTATTTGTTTCAGCAGTACAATGCGTTACTTGAGCTGTAAATTTGTTCTTTTAGGGGTGGGCTTATTTTTATAGGTGGATGAATGTATGCATGATGTAAAGCCTGTGAGTGAAAAATGTAAAGAGTGCTTTTACACATGTTAGTCTCATGTTAGAACACATACAACGGTTCAGACTTGTGGCTATTTATCCAGGTACAATGTCTTGCATCATGGATTTACGCAATTTAATGGTGTGAGAAAGTTCTATCCAACTAAATTAAGAAATCTTTAAACATTGTACAATGTACTATTTATTTAAATGTAATGAATAGTATTAACTTAATACATTTACTAAACAAAATTAATAGTTCTGGTAAATGGCTTCCATTTTGTCAGACAAACACTATTTGAAAACTTGCTTCAACTATCTAATGTAGAAAATTATGAGATTTCTAGCAAAAAAGAAAAAAAGTTAACAGTTATGCCATTTATGTATGTACAATAATTGTGTAGCAGTAAGAATATACTATATCAAGATTGGTGATGTGGGGCCTGGGTAGCTCAGTGGTAAAGATGCTGTCTACCACCCCTGGAGTTCGCTAGTTAGAATCTCAGGGTGTGCTGAGTGTCTCCAGCTGGGTGTCCTAAGCAACCAAAATCAGCCTGGTTGCTAGGGAGGGTAGAGTCACATTGGGTAACCTCCTCGTGATCACTATAATGTCGTTCACTCTTGGTGGGGCATGTGTGAGTTGTGTGTGAGTTGTGTGTGAGTTGTGTGTGGATGCTGTGGTGGATGGTGTGAAGCCTCTACGTGCAATATCTCCATGGTAATGCTCAACAAGTCACATGATAAGCTGAGATTCATCCTCTGCCACCCGGATTGAGGCGAGTCACTATGCCTCCACCATGAGGACTTTGGGCATTCCAAATTGGGAGAAAAGGGGGAAAAATCCAAGAAAAAAAAAGTTTGTTGGAGAAATCACAGTTTTGTTTTTTAAATGATGTTTTGTTGTAAAAAGTTATATTTTGTATGAAGTCACCATCAGGGTGATTAGTGCTTGCTTTGTTTAAGGTTCTTCAGTTTTGAGTGTCAAAAGGTTCTAGAGGTAATCATCTACCACTTAATAAGTCATCCTATTTAATCTGGTGGGACTAATGCATGATTTGTAGTGGAAGTGATCATCTTGTGCCTAAAAATGTAGTTTTCATTTAAAAAATGCAGAAAATTATGGTCAGCTAAATTTCAAAATGCAAGTTTATTGAACTTAAATATACAATCCAATCCAACAGTTGTTAAGTTGGTAAAACTAATTCCCTTAAGATCAAATATGTTTTCCAGCTGGTTCCTTATTGTTTGTCAGATTTACTCAACTTTTAATTTTTACAGTGACCTACATTTGCTTTGGCATTAATGTAATTTTTTTTTCATCTCATCTAAAATGAATCCAATTTAAACAAATGTAAATCGTACTATTGCCTGCAATGTTACAAATAACAGCCATAGACAGACTCACCCGCAGCATCACCAGAGCTCTGCCTCCATTGTCTTTCCACCCAGCATTTTTGGAGGCAGGAAGCAGCTCAAACAATTGCCTCTCTGTGATAGAACAATACACATCCTTGTCTCTGCATCACACCCCTTTTGCTTTGGGTAATTTTAAAGAACAGGACTCTTAACAGAGTCATCACCACAAACTCCACCAACTAACACAGTTGCTAACTAACACAGTTGAGCACAGTAGAAAGCAGAGGTTTCCGAACATTTATGTCAGCTGAACCACTATAACCTAAATTATTTAATTTAAGCATACTGTCGTGTTTAAATGTGTTTTTGTTCATGTTTTCAGGTCATTAGGGCCCAAGCAGTGAAAGTGCGGAGCCCTATTATTCTTCTAAGGATTATTCGGGCCCAAGCATTGAAAGTCTTTTCAAGGTTTTCAGTACATTTGGAGTACATAACATGCGTGAAATCGCTTGAAAGTTTGCACACACATCAGAGTCACTGTCAATAAGGGCATGGCAGAGTTACAGGTGGGGGGGTGCAGAAGGGGCTCTTTGGCACCAACTAGAACATGGGCATGTTCGGGGGGCTATCTAGCACATCCCTGTTGAGGTACAGTCACCAAACTTTGTACACATATAGATCTCTTTCGCTGACAGTCATAAGCTCTGCCCAAAAGGAAGTTGGACATTTTGGATTGTTTGAAAAATGCATGCTAAGGAATTTGATATACTCCTCCCAGGGATTTAATGGTACAGGTACCAAATGTGGGCGACATCTTGCCAAGACATTGACGATGCTACATTGAAAATGGATTTTTTATTTATCGAACGGTGTTGCCATGGCGAAGCGACAAAATAACTTTAAAAAAATGGAATAAGGAAAAGTCTCATATCTTCTGCGTGCAGAAAATTAAAAACATCAACATTTTGCCATAAGTTTGTCCTTGCGGGCTGATCAATTTGATGTGACTAATTTGGGTCATGGTCGTAGCGCCACCAACTGGTGGAAGGAAGTGTGTCACTTTTAACAGAAACTATTATGTTTGCCTGAATTGATAAAAAAAAATACAGATTAATATCAAGGCATTGCAAATTTTAAAATCAGAAGGGGTTCTTGATATCTTAAATACTGTTGCCATGGCGACACATTAAATGTCATGATTCTTTTTTTTTTGCATATTCATTATTGAATGATTCCAGAATATGCGGGGACTGAGTTTATGAGTTGGTTGAGGTCTTTTGCAGTCGATTCCCATAAACAAAATGCAAACAATGTGTCCTCACTCAATATATATACATCAACTGAGTTGCGGATGTAATCTCTGTTAATTAAAACAGATAGTTTTATATGAACTCAATCAGAAAAGAGGCAACGTTACATCCACTTTTAAAATTTTTTCAAACTTTTGTTATTATAGTGACAAAAGTGCCTCCAAGTGGCTGATCCCCATTTATTTGCATGTTTGTCCTCAGAATGTGCCCTTACATAAGTGTGCCAAATTCTGTGACAATTTCTCATTCTGTTTAAGAGTTATAGTTATTTAAGCAGCAGTGGCTAAGTCAAATACTTATATTTTTCATGCCGTCGACATGTAAAATAGTAAGTAAAATGTTTTTTAATAATTATTCATAAATAGATTCCAGAGAATCTTGTGGCACTTTGGGCCACATCATTGGGACTGAGCGAAAAAACCAAGGACTAGTTCGTAAAAGTAGTCTTTTAATGTAATCTAAATATTTAGATTACATTACAGTGGAAGACAGCCTTGTTACGCCCACCGGACATTATGAATATAAGGTATGGCCTGGCCAATATGCTTCATAATCCTATAAATAGACTATATCCTAATCTTCTTCCAGAACATATTCATCATGTAAAACTGGTCATGCAGAAGCTCCGTGAACACCGTTTGTCCCTCAAAGCAGAAAGTGCACATTCCATCAGCCTACTGTTCAATTCCTGGGATATAACATTAGCCCAGAGGGAGTGAAGATGGACCAAGAGAAGGTCCAGGGAGTCCAGTCTTGCCACCACCAACTGCAGTGACAGAATTACAGCATTTCTTTTCCCATAAGATGTCCCCGGCGGAGCAATCAAGCTGGCACTTGAGGAGTGGCGCCACTGGCTTGAGGGTTCCCATCATCTGTTCCAAGTTATCACAGACCATAGCAATTTGGAGAATATTAGAGATGCTCACTGGTTGAACCCTGACCAGGCCCGGTGGGCTTTATTCTTTACAAGGTTCCATTTCAATGTTACATATCATCCAGGGTCCAAGAACACCAAGGCGGATGCCCTCTCTCGACTTCATGCTCCAGATCCCATCACATCCACTCCAGAGACCATTCTACCTCCCTCCCTGATAGTCAGTCCGATCCACTGGACCATGGATGATCAAATCGCAGAGGCCTCTATCACTGAAACAGCTCTGCCGTTGTGCCCTGAAGGATGTATCAATGTTCCCACTCCTCTCCATCTTCAAACTTTCCACTCCTCCCTTGGCATGGGACACCCTGGAATCCTTCAGACCCTCTTGCACCTTAAGGATCGCTACTTTTGGCCCTGTATGTCCTGGGACATCCAACGTTTTGTCCAGTCCTGTCCTGACTGTGCCATCTCAAAATCTCATCGTCATCTTCCTTCCAGCAATCTATTTCTACTGCCCATTCCTCATCGCTCCTAGGAGTGGACTTCATCACAGACCTTCCCTCCTCGGATGGCTTCACCTGTGGGCTTGTAGCTGTAGATTGATTCTCTAAGGCTTGTCATCTGGTTCCCATAAAACCTCTTCCCACTTCTCTGGAGACTGCGGAAGCACTGTTCCATCTTGTCTTCAGGAATTTTGGCCTACCGGAAGACATAATGTCTGACCGCGGTCCCCAGTTTATCTCAAAAGTATGGAAAGCCTTCTCCCTCCTAGGTGTGTCAGTGAGTCCATAATCTGGACATCACATGCAGACCAATGGGCAGATAGAAAGGAAGAATCAGGAGATTGGATTTTCCTGCGGACGTACTGCAACCAAAACCAACACAGCTGGAACAAGTACCTCCCATGGGCCGAATACACACAAAATTTGTTATACCAACCTGCCACCGGCCTAACTCCGTATCAGTGTGTGCTCGGTTTCCAACAACAGATGTTCCCATGGTCAGGAGAACCATCCAATGTTCCAGCTGTAACCATTGATTTACAGAGAGCAAGAGGGTCTGGGACGCTGCACACGTTCACCTCCAGAGAGTAGTAATGTCACATCTACACCGGACTGCCCCACTCATTCCACACTCCGTTCTCTCTCCCTGGACTACTAATCACACACATCTGGTCTCAATAGCACACATATTCACATTCACTTTATAAATACTCACCCCTGCCATTAAGTCGTTTTCTAGTCTCCACAAGGATCACTAGAGCTTACCTGTTATCAATTTGTGGATATACTCACGTTGAACTTCGTCAAAATCCTTACCTTCTCCCTGATCTCCTCAAGTGCTCTTCATCTTCCTACGGCTCTTCTGAGTGCTGCTCTATCTACAGTTCTCCAATAAACATGAACTCTGTCACTGCAAGTCATTTAATCATCCATCTGCTGGTAATGCACCTGTGTGTTTTACTGTCTTCAATAAAGCTCCCTCTATTGGGTTCAACAATCCATCTGTGTCTGTGTTGTTTTCGTAACAATATGAAACTGCTTGCTGGTGTGCATAAAACACCAAATACATCATCTAAGACAGTGGTTCTCAACCGGTGGGGCGCAAGTAGGCTACGATGGAAGGGAAAAAAAACTGGAAAAAAAAAATGTTTGGGCACATTTTTTTTATCACTAAACTACTGTCATAAAAAGTTATAGTTTTGTATATACATAACTCCTGAATACAAATTAAAATGTGTTTGGACTGATTTAAAAAAAAAAGTTTTGAACAAATTTGATTGGTTTGTCGATAGTGAGCGCAAATGCAGGTGATAAGCGGTTTCATTAAGCAAGTCATTGAGTCGTTCATTCAAACGATTCGTTCAAACGGCCGATTCATCAAGAATGAGACAGATGTTTGTGAATGGGTCATTGAATCTTTGACTCAACCGATTCGTTCACAACACTGAATCATTCAAAACACGATTGAGTATTGCTGTGAGATGCGTTATGGCTATGCTGTGATCTTTGTTTGGATTCATCGGATCTATTTTCGCTGCTAAAATAGACCAAAACAGTCATTATTTCGTCTAAAATGTAAGTGACTTAATATTATTAACTTGTTTGTTGAACTGTCATATGAAATCAGTGTCACATTTTCAATCGTGAGGGATGGTAAATTAAGTGATGGTCAATTGTCAGCTCTCTTGGTCGTCAGGTCGGTGTGATGTATGTTGCTGAACTGTATTCAAATGTTATAAATATAAAAACACCACATTTTGAAATTTAACTGCAGTATGTCAATTTAGTTTATTTGTGTGTGCTGCGCTCATAGACTTTAGAAAACGGCGCTCATTTGTTTGATTTCAACCTGTCTTTGCAAGGCCGCGAAACTCATATTTTGCTCCTTGCAGACAAATTGCACGCCTTCACATAAAAACTAGACCTCTGGCCTGGCTGCATCAGTCGAGGGAACTGCGCTATGTTCCCCAGCCTTGCAGACTTTATCACTGATGCAGGCACGTCACACGATTTCTCCTCCCTATTTCAATCAGCGTCTGAGCACCTGTCAGCAATGAGAAAACAATTTGCGACGTACTTTAAAGAGGATTATCGCTCTTTTGCGTGGGTTCGAGATCCGTTTGTGTGCACAGCAAATGAGCTATCAATTGATATGCAGGAACAGCTTATTGAGCTGAAGAGTGACAGTAGACTGAAGGAACTCTTTAGCTCCTGCCCTCTTTCGTCATTCTGGGCAGCATTGATGCAGGAATACCCTGAACTCTGTGACGTCGCCTTGAAGATTCTCCTTCCTTTCGCGTCGACATATTTGTGTGAGGCAGGATTCTCAAAAATGACTGCACTCAAAACGAAATACCACAATTGTGCACAAATCGAGGATGATTTGAGGCTATGTTTATCAAACATTGAGCCAAGAATCGAGGATCTTTGCAAGGCAAAGCAGACTCAGGTCTCACTTTAACGTCACCTACCAGCAAGCTTCTGTAAAAATGCAGATGATGCCTACTATTAGGCCTAGTAATAATAACAATAATAAAGCATAAATTAATATCAGAGGTCTGGTGCCAATTCCCAATTATAGCAATAGCCTAGTAATGATAATAGGCCTACTACTACTCATAATAATAATAATAATGCCTGCAAACTCACATTAGAAGTCTGGTGCTACTGCCAATTATAATAATAATAATAATAATAATAATAACAACAATAAAGCATGTAACCTCATATAATTATATAGCAATAGCCTAGTAATGATGATAGGCCTACTACTACTCATAATAATAATAATGCCTGCAAGCTCACATTAGAAGTCTGGTGCTACTGCCAATTATAATAATAATAATAATAATAACAACAACAATAAAGCGCGGGGCGGGGGCACTGGAGCCCCAACTGCAATGAACCAGCTTTGGGGGGCCCAGCTTGCAAAAGGTTGAGAACCCTGATCTAAGAGACTTGAAATGTGTTAAATTTAATAAAATAACTAGGGCTGTCAATCGATTTAATTTTTAATCGAATTAATTACATGGTGTCCCGATTAATTAATCGATTAATTAACTACAAATAGTTGCTGAGAAAGACCCTCATATAACAATAATTCAATATATAATGATTATACATACTTATATCAATATATAATTATACATAGTTATATTTAAATATTAAGATATATATATATATATATATATATATATATATATAAAAAATATTATAGTAATCACAATGCATTATTCCTGTAGCAGAAGAGTTAATCATTGATAAGGCTTTAGAATACAATGTATTGTTTACTACCATATTATTGATCATAATCCAATCATTGGCACACAGTTCATAGCAACCCATTTCACAAGTGAATTTGTCAATCAAATTCGATTTATTATGAGGGCTTGTTTAAGGACCCATCAATTTACACCTATGTCAGACATGCTTGTGTAGTGTCTCGGGTGCGTTGTTTCATAAATATAAAATATTTAGGTCACTGTGTCAAGTTAAATATAGTTTAATACTCAATCTTTGAACACATCTTGAGTTCTATTAGATCGCATTTGCACTCCTTCGAGTGTTTTGAACGCAAGAACGCATGTTTGTGTTGTCCTGCATACTAAAGTGTTTTCTTCACTGTAAAACTGCGCATTGCTCATACAGCTGAAATTTCACTTACTGCCCTCTGGAGTAAACAGGTGGTAGTACAAGCTTGCGTTTCTCATTTGATTAATTGCATTATTTTTTGTAAAATGAATCGCACTGAATTAACGCGTTAAATCTACAGCCCTAAAAATAATGTGTTTGCTGGGTGAAGACTGGATTTGGGTAGTCAGGGCCTTGATATGTGTAATATAATTATAATTATATTTTTGTTTTATAAATTAACTAAGAATATTCAGTAGAACATTTAGGCACCATAAATTGAATTTAAGCATCAGCAAGAATTCTGCAAAAATCAGGAATAATTTAGGAATAACAATAATCATTGCTATATGGAAAGCAATTTACTGCATTACTGGGTATAATCACTGCATATAGCTCCCTTCATGGTGTTATCTCACAATATATTAAAAAAAAAAAAAAAAAAAAGGCAACATACATCAGATTAAGTAGAACACAATGAAATGTTGATTGTTAGAGTGCTTACTTGCATACATAATAATATTTGTAAAAATAATATTACAGTATTACGACTACACAGACGAAATAGTCACATTACTGCAGACAAAGTGCTAGAAAGAGTACAGTAAACTAGGATTAGCCTACTACTCAGAGGTCAGTGCAGGAATAATAAAGCAAGTGACTGCCACTGCTTATGAGGTGGTGTGATGTTACATAAGAATTTGCTCTCTTTATGAACACGTATATGCTTGTGCTTAGGCACATTTGTTTTTATTTTATCATTCCTATAACAACACTAAATAAGTGTCTTTATATAAATATTATTTTATAGATTTTATTAAAACAAACTAATAATATTGTCTCTTCATTTTAATTGGACAGCTATATATTTAATAGTGTCTGGCAACATGATAAATATGTATGATATATAAAATTAAGGTGAAATTTCATAATCTACAAGCATTTTGGAGATGACCGATTTCTTTGCAAACAGTGTACCATAAGTGTACCTTCAAATAAATGTCTATGTATTTATGTAATACATAAATACGTTATTCAGACATCTAAAAGAACTTAGGCTCCCTCTAGTGGAAAAAATAGTATTACAGCCATCTTCTGTCAGTTGAAATGCCTGATAATTTAAAATTTGCTGTTAGCCCCCCTTTCATCAGAAATGTATTAAATTTAGCATGTTTCCTCAGAATGTAAAATTAATTTTGATAATAATTAGAAGTCGCTGGTCCATGAGATATCAGTTTCTGTGAGAGTGCAGATTTCAGCTTCCCTATCTTCACCATGGGTGATGGTAAAGCAGCACAAATAGAGGGATTATTATTTGAAAAAGATCATCAAAATCAAGCATCTCATATGCACTGGTCCATCTGTTTACTCTGCTAATATAAGTATTACCTGCTTGAAATTTGACGAGACATCAGGAGTGCATACTCATGCAGACAAGTGAGAGATCGGCAATAAACAACAGCCAATGAAAGAGAGAGCAAAAGAGGTGTGAAAGACATTTGGAAGAAGCAGACAAAAAATAATTAGAAAATAAAAACATCACCCAGATCTCCTGAACCATTGTCTCATTATTATTTTTGGATGTTTTTCCACTGTTGTGTAAATTTGTGCAATTACAGGCATGAGCTCGTCTTTTATGCTGTTTGTTGACATATTACGAATAAACTCTCCTGTTACTATGCATATGTGCATGAGTTTGGGAATTCATTTCAGGATGGTAGTTTCATTAGGAGACAAATGTCTTGTTGTTGATGCACACAGTCATCTAGGTTACTGTTGTAACCTCCGTTTCCTGATGGAGGGAACGAGACATTGTGTCGAGTGAAGCGACAATAGAGGACACTCCAGGTTCATGGGAGCAGGCCGCGCAAGCCGCACATTTTCTCTCTCTATTTTTCTCACATAGAGTAAAAGTGGCTGAGGCCATCTTAACGCTATTACACGCATCGGGTAAGGCATTCTTTTCTAAATCCAATTCTTTCAGGGGGAAAAGACCCTGTGGAGACCACCACCTGCCCAGGCTGGGGGGAGGTAAAGAGTGGCGAAATACATCACATGGGTTTTCAGGCCACATGTGGAAAGGCGCGGTGTTAGATCCTACCTGCTACGAGGGAGGAGTTGCTACAAACACGGCGACCGGTGGACAGAGGGGACTGCCCAAGGGAGACGCGGGTCCGCCAATAGGGGGACCGTACCACGGAAAATACACACAGAGGGATTAATGCACAAGGGCCCATCCTGTTGAGCACCTATTCCAGTACAGATACATTTTTAGTACTATTTAGGAATTCCTCTACTGAATTCATGGACCTGAGGGCTAGGGATGAAGAACATTCAGGGAACGCGAATCTAGTGGACTCTCCTGGGGAAAAGAGCGCATGTGATCACCTCAGTGGAGGGGAAAGGTGCTATGTGCAAGCGGTACACCCTGTCAGACGTTTCCCGAGTTCTACATGCTCGGACCTGAGAGTACAAGGGACTAGACCGACTCAACCCTGAGATTGTAAAAAAAAAAAAGATGTCTGCTAGGGCGGTGCCGTTGGCCAGTGCCCACAAGGATGCCACACTTCTCGTCTAGTGTGCGCGAACCCGCAAGGCGGCGGCACGGCCTGGGTGTGATAGGCCAAAGCGATGGCGTCAATGACCCAGTGGGAAAGCCTCTGTTTGGAGACAGTGTTCCCTTTCCGCTGTCCACCAAAGCAGACAAAGAGCTGCTCAAAACATTTAAAGCTCTGCGTGTGGTCCATGTAGGTACGCAAAGCATGTACCAGACACAGCAACGAAAAGGCTGGGTCCGCCTCCTCCCGGGGCAGTGCTTGCAGGTTCACTACCTGGTCCCTGAAGGGGGTCGTAGGAACCTTGGGCATATAGCCCGGTCGTGGTCTTAGGACGACATGGGTGTCTGCCGGACCGTACTCCAGGCAAGTGACGCTGACAGAGAAAACTTGCAGGTCCCCAACCCTCTTGATGGAAGCGAGGGCCATCTTCAAGGAGAGGGCATTGAGCTCGACTGATTCTAGCGGCTCGAAGGGGGTCTCTGAAGGCCTGAAAGGATCACAGAGAGATCCCATGAGAGGAACAAGCATGGCCTCTGAGCCTTCACCTCCGGGAACCTCTAAGGACCCTGATAATCAGATTGTGCTTCTCTAGGGACATACTGTCCACTGTGTCATGGTGAGAAGATAGGGAGGCTACATAAACCTTCAAGGTGGAGGGGGACAGCCTCCCCTCCAGCCTCTCCTGCAGAAATGAGAGCACTGACCCGACTGCGCATCTCTGCGGGTCTTCAGATCGGGAAGATCACCAATTCGTGAACAAGCGCCACTTCAAGGCGTAAAGTTGCCTGGTAGATGGAGCTCTGGCTTGGTTGATCATTTCTATGACATCAGATGGTAGGCCACATCCAGATCGTCCGCATCCCGTCCGGGGGCCAGACATGGAGGTTCCAGAGGTCTGGGCACAGATGCTAGAGTGTGCCCCATATCTGAGAAAGAAGGTCCTTCCTCAGGGGACTGTTGCTAGGAGCGTGAGATCCAAGTCAGAGTGGGCCAATAGGCGGCCACCAGAGTGACTTGTTCCTCATCGTCCCTGGCCTTGCACAGCACCCATAGAAGTAGGCTCACTGGGGGAAAGTCATACTTGCACAGCCCCCGGGGCCAACTGTGTGCCAGTGCGTCTGTCCCGAGGGGAGCCTCCGCTAGGGAGTACCAGAGCGGGCAGCGGGAGGTCTCTTGGTAAGCGAACAGGTCTACCTGTGCTTTGCCGAACCGCTCCCAGATTAGCTGGACCGCCTGGGGGTGGAGCCTCCATTCTCTTCTGAGTGTAGCCTGTCATGACAGCGTGTCCGCTGCCATGTTGTGGTTGCCCGGGATATGAGTGGCGCGAAATGACCTGAGACACTGCTGCTCCAAAGGAGGAGATAGCGGGCGAGTTGCTACATGTCGCAAGAGCGCACGCCACCTTGGGGATTTATGTGCTTCCCCCGACATAGTGGGAGAAACCTCAGCAGGGCAAGGATTACAGCCAGCAACTCTAGGCAGTTGATGTGCCAACTCAGCCAAGGCCCCGTCCAGGAGCCGGCGGCTGCGTGCCCATTGCAAAATTCTCTTTTTATCTTTTTGTGTGGAGGGTCTGCAGATGATGTTACCAATATTTGTGTGAATCAGACAACTGGCCTAGGATGAGTTAAAAGTAGGTTTTTAAAAAAAATTTAAATGGAAGAAAATGTTTCATGCAGAAACAAAAATCCATATGTTAATATAATTTAGGGGCACTAACAGATTTGGAGAAACTAAAACAATATATTCTAGCCTATACTGTTCTGGTGTTATTAGCAAAAATGTGGATTTGTTTATTATAGTGCCACCACGTGGCCGATTGTCACAAAAATATATATGCGGATTCATGTCCTGTTTGTGTATAGTCATAGGGTCATAACCCTCGGCCATTCCCAATACGAGTTATAAGGTGCTGAAATTTGATTGGCCATTGGCGGCCATTTTTGTTAATTTGTCGAATCGATTTTTTAAGAATATGTTAGCATTTGAACCAAAGAAGATGCATATTTCATTTGAACTTTGTCACTCAAATGGCTGCAAAGTTATCACAGTTTTTTAGATGTAATGCCCCCAAGGGGTTGAATTGTACGAAATGTTGCTGACATCTTCTAAACATCCTGTTGATTATGTTTACCGAGTATGGTTATGTTTGGAGTTTACGTTGAGTAGATATTGATCAATTACTTAAATTGCATTAAAAACAAGGTATTGTATCGCTAATAACTTCAGAATGATTTGATGTATGACCTTTTTTTGTCAGGGTGGTCTGTAAATGATGTATACCAAATTTTGTGCTGATCCGACTAACTAGAAGTTCTAGGAGGAGTTCGAAAAAGTAGTTTTTTCAAACAATTCAAAATAGTGGAAACAAATTAAACACGGAAATTAAATCAGAGGTATTTGTTTTGTAGTGCTTGACTTGAGATATGAGCCAAAATGTAAAAGTGTTTATTAAAGTGCCTAGGGTCATATGGGTTTGCATTTATGCACCTGAGTAGTAGTGTGGGGGGTGGGGTGGGGATGTTTGGAACCATCCTGTTTGGGATCAATATGACTTACGGTCTCTGACACACAGACACATTTAAGGCAGAACAAGAATAATAATTTTATTCTAGCCTATACGTTCGGAAGATATTAGCAAAAATGGAAATTATAAAGTTATTGCACCACTGTGTGGCCGATTGTCACAAAACTGTATAGACTGTTTGTGTAGACAACCTTCTTGTGCATAGTAAGTTTCATAACCATCAGCCATTCCCAATATGAGTTATTAGGTGCTAAAATTTGAAATGTATTTTATTGGTTGCCAAGATGTAACTGTTATCAGAATGAATGTTTAATCATTATGCTGTGTTACATGAAACTTGGATGTGGGTTTCTTGGATTTCTACTGGATATCTTTCATTGCATGATGGTCATAATATTATATAAGAAAATAAAATTGGAATGATCCTAAATGAGCCTAGCAGGTGTTAGACTGTTATTAGAGACCAGAGTATGTGAAAGGAGTGGAGTGGGATTGTAGTGAGGAGTGGAGCGGGATTGTAGAGAGGAGTGGAGCGGCAGTTTTTAAAAAATCGGAGCGTCATTGTTTTCTCTTGATATGTTTTTCGAAATGTAAGCTATAAAAATTATTTAATTTAGCCTTGGGCAAATGTTAGTATTCTAATATAGCACATTGTAGCTTTTCTTCTAGTATTGTGTATTCATTTTTTATTTAATACACCTTCTGCATGGAAATTTGTGATATTCAAAAGCATAATGAAATAACTTTACAGTGGAGAGGTAGTTAGGTGCTAATTTTGCCTTGGAGCGTGAAGTGAGTGAGGAGCGGGAAATGGACAACCCGGAGTGGAGCTGGAGCGGAGTGATTAAAGAATGCTTTGAGTGTGGAGGGGAAATAATTGCCGCTCCACTCCACTCCACTCACATACTCTGTTAGAGACACGTCAGAACAACTGTTATAAATTATGCTGCAATGCTCGCATTTGCGTTACAGGTACTTTTAGAAAGATTACAATGTAGCTGATTAGAACATGTGTCTTTGCTATCATCATGTAATGCAGAACCTTTGCCTCATAGAGAGATATTTTTTTATAAATGTCAAGGTGTAGTACCAAGTTTGTTAATCTTTCTGGTTTTGGAATGTTTGTGTGATGACAGGCCTCTGCATCTTGGCAAAAGTGGTAAGCAATATTTTGTAGGAATTTCCAAGTTGGAAGTCCTCAGAGGACCACATTGATGATAAGAGGGAGGGAGGGGTGGGTCATTCTGCCACATTTGTTAATAATGTATGTTTTCAAGTAATTATTGAAGACAAGAAAAAGAAGAAAAAAAGCAACAAATAGAAACAAATGAAAAAACAAAACAATTAAGAAAACTATAGAACAAAACAATTACAAATTAAGAAAACTGTGCTTTTTTCAACAGCTTTAATTGTTTTTAACAGCAATACCAAGTATTTAAATAAATGCTCAGAATTAAATGAAAGGTGACACAAAACTACTACTGGCCTTTACTGTATGATTTCAATACATTAATACTTTTTAAAGGCACTAAAGTTATTCAGTAAAGAGCAGTTCGTGGTTGTATCATTTTCATGTTTCCTATATTGACTGATTGTTACATACATCATGTTTGATGTTTTGATACACATCAGCTTTTTCATCAAACTGTTTACTTCACTTAACATAACTGACTGTGTTAACATATATCTCACAAACATGTGCATTTTGGTGTAATTTTGAAGTGTATTTGACCGTTCAGGCATGTATCAGTATTACAACTAGCATGTAAAGCGTGCACACATAAGCAGTCTGTCAGTCAAACTGCAATCTGCCTGCAGAAGTGAGGAAATAAAAAGTAAATCCTTGAGACTTTCAATTCTCTATACTCGTTCCCTTTTGGCCTGTTATCAAGATCGACCAATGGTAGTCTCACGATCGTCGAAATGACCACCCCTGGCTTAAAATATAATACACTCAGCGCACGTAAGCAAAGCAAAAGGACCCGACCTTAGAGCACATCTGTTACTCTGAGCATGAGATGGAGTTGTGAAGCACAGAAACACTCTGAAAACACTGTAATAATACACAAACATAAAACAGACAGGAAAGCACATCGCACATAAACTTTGAAGCGAGCAGACTATTTATTTAATTAAATCACAGACCTTTATGTTTTAATAATGTCTCAATATAATTTTGTGATTTCAATTTTATTTAGATTAACCATGCAGTCCTAATCAGTTGGGTCTTAAACTTCCAAGCTCGAAAAAGGACTTAAAGGCAACATAAAGGTAATCCACTCCAGTGTTAAATTCCATGTCTTCTGAAGTGACACAAAAGGTTTTGGAAGATAAACAGAACAAAATATAACTCCTTTTTCATTATATTATTCGACATCAGCAGTCTCCTTGGGGTGATCACATTTTGAAGCTCGATTGCACTTCCTTGTGCTTGATGCATGTGCATCTACAGCCTGTGTAAATGAGCAGAGAGCGTGTTCAATGTCAAGCGCAATGAAGTGTAATGGAACTTTAAAACACGATCATGCCAAGGAGACTGCTGATGTCAATAATTGAGTATTGTTTCACTTTAGAAGACTGGAGTCATATGGATTACCTTTATGCTGCCTTTATGTCCTTTTTGGAGCTTGGAAATTTTGGACCTCACTAACTTGATTTTTATGGATATAAAGACATCATATCTCCATCAAATATCTTAATTTGTGTTCCTCAGAAGAAAGGAAATCATACGAATTTGACATGGTATAAGGGTGAGTAAATAATAAGAAAATTATAATTTGTGGGTGACCTACTTTAAATAAAGAAACTGTGCCTATCTCACCTTGCTTTTGCCTTTTTCAAACATCATTTTGAGGTTGTTGAGAGGCACAGCTGATTTCTCCAGCGGTGGAGAGAGTGGATCTAATTCAGTTACGTTCTCCTCTTGCTTCTCCAACTCCCTTTTTTGTTTAGTCTCCATGTCCATCTTTATTTTTGCAGGTTTCTCGCAGGGCATCAGCTTCTGGTTCAAACTATCCTGTCGCATAAGTCTGCTGGAGGACATGGATGGTTCTGGCAGGCCGCTGAGTTTGGAGGAAGCTGATTGGCTCCTCAGGCTCACAGGTGCCACGTTCAGTTGAGGAACAGCTTTCTGCTGGTTCTCCCAACGTTTCTTCAGTACACTCAGATTTCCTGATCGCAACGGAGGCAAACTGTCAACAGACTGAGTGAGACAGAAAGAGTGACAGAGATAATAAATAAAAACAACTTAGATTATATTAACTCAAAAATATTTCATACATGAAACAGTTAAACAGTTGACAGAAAATTTTGTTTAAAAATTATTTGACTGTGTCGACATACAGTATGATGTTACATACTTTAGTACACATATTGCGGCAGTTCAGTTCAGATGAAATGTCCACTGTGTGGAGCTAAAAGTTAGTTAAATGTCCTCCCAAACAGATTAGGTTTTTTCAAGTTTTAAATCAACAAAACCTACCTCCCTACCCTAAACCTAAGCCTAACCAATGGTGTCATAAGAGCAAATATGACATGAAAAACACATTTGCTGAAGCATCTAGGTAATTTTGTGGTGCTTCAATGACACTTTCGGCTCACATGTCAACTCTTTTCTGATTTGTACAGTCCCAGTCCTTTGCATTGCAAGTGCAACACTCTCAGTTGAGCTACTGTGTAATTTTATTGCACTAGAACAAGCTTGTAGATGTAAATGTTTATGTAATGCAAACAATAAAATGCATCGCAATAAAAGTTATGCACTATTATAAAAATATAGTATTTAGTAAAAATGTTTTGATGTCATGAGACAGTATTGTGTAAGGAATGGGGCAAAAGTGTTTATTTCACCAGGAAACTGATGCAATATGTAAAACAAGTTGTTTTTTTTATACATATATGTAGGTAGTGTGATTAAATGAGACTAGTTTGGTGTCAAAGTGTCAAACTGACCCAACCCTATGACATGAAGAGACATGAGAGAACATGTCTGAACAATTTACTGTATGCAGTAATTTATGACACATCAGAATAGCTGTCCAAGACATCACCACATAAACACTTTCAGGATTGATTCACTACAACAATTTTCTCTAAATGAATGACACACTGCCCTTAAAGCACTATAATTTCATCAAACTATCAGACATTTTCTTACATCAATGGTTTAGTACTGGAATTGATGATACAACTTCAGGTTCTTTGCATCAAAACATTACATATCCTGCATTCAATTTCAATGTTTTAGGTTAGAAGTTACATTAATGTATAGTATAAGTGTATATTTTATGTTCACCATTTGTACTTATCCTTTTACTCAATGTGGTATGGCAGATGAATTATTCATGTAGTCTCTCTAAAAGGTTATACAAATGCATGCATACTTATTAAAACAATTAGGAATAATTAAATTAATTGGAAGACATCAACCTTCCAAATTATTTCAACTCAACCCAAATACAACACTACCTGCGAGTAGAACAGGATAAACATACGAACTTGGCAAGAAATCTTATTCTGATTCTGTTTAGGACAGGCTGGCAGTGGGGGTATAGCTCAGTGGTGGTGCATTTGACTAAAGATCAAGAGGTCCCTGGGTCAAATCTGGGTGCCCCCTACTTGCAAAAGTGTACGGAAATATAAAATGCAGTTTTCTTGTGTTGTTGTACAGTTGTATAATCAAGATATTATTAGTGTCCGCAACCTATAAGCCAGTAAATTGCAATAAGTAATGGGGAGGGGGGAGTAAGAACATAATTTTTTCCACTAAGAGCCCTTTTACAAAAATATTAGTGAAGAGTACATTCTCACAGTAATTTCATGTTCCCTTCAGAGTGCCAACATCAAGAGATCTGCCCTTCGAAGTGAGTGGGACATAGTGATGATCACTTTCAATTGGAATTTGCCCCATGTCAGTAACCACCCATATATTGGACACTTTTACTCTTGGATTAAATTAATCAAGGCTGTCTCAATGTACATGTACAGTGCATTTCTACAATGGCCTCTATAACTGAAAGCTAATGATTTTGAATGATGCTGCTTCAATGTGTGTCACTGTAGGTGTCACTGTAAATCCAAGATTACACAATCCAAAAAGATACTAAGAGTATTTTTAAAAGTGTTTTCAGGGGGTATTTTTGTTAATTTTTTTACTTTTTAATGAGCAGAGTCAACTAGAATTAAACAACTGGTTGGTTGAATTTCTACAGAGTGAAAATACTGTGACTCTTTGGCGTATTCAAAAAAATTGCTTTGGCACAACATGTGGTGTGGAACATTCTGTTTCCTGAACAATGAAAGACAAATGTTTTGGGTTTTTGGTACTATACCGTAGGGATTATTGGAAAATCTTACTGAGCCAAAATTGCTTTGGCACAACATGTGGTGTGGAACATTCTGTTTCCTGAACAATGAAAGACAAATGTTTTGGGTTTTTGGTACTATACCGTAGGGATTATTGGAAAATCTTACTGAGCCATTGTCGTGCATCCGATGTAATTATTCAGTTCAAAAGGGGTAGACACTGTGTCCTGTGCTATCGTCGCTACCACCATTTTTTGTTCAGCTCTGAACTCTTATCTCCCTCACATCAATCAGTATTTTGTCATCTTGTCAATACAGTCATTTTTTCCCGCATTAATGTGCATCGGCAGAACTTACAGTTTTTTTCTTGTCTGCTGTCGCCTCCTCTGCTGCTTTCTGATATCTGAAAGAGAAGAAAAAGAATAAAGACAAGATGAGTAAATATTCTGAATTGTATTATTACAAACTGCTCAACATTAGATTACCATAGATTAACCACCAATGTTTTGTTATTTTTTTTTTTTTTACATAAAATAGTAAATAATAAATAAATCATGGGTTAAAAAACTAAAAATTGGGAACTGTGTAGCAGGAATGTAAGAACAGCACATTAAAGGCCTGCCCTTTTAAATGTAAACTGATATTACAGTAAATTTGGCATTTTAGGTTGAATGTTCATCAGCTAAACTTGGTCTGTGATTACCGAAATTAAAACTACTGCCCCAGTGGCTAAAGTGGGAAGTGTTTCTGAACAATGGGCACATATGAGCTTTCTGAAAATGGATCCTCCGAATCATGGTCATCATGATTATGTAAACATGATCACTTCCTAGTTCATTTCCTGAGTCTGCTGATGCAACGTGCTATCAATCGTGCCACAGGATAAGGTAAACATTTTTAAACTGATACAGAAATGTTAAGGAGAAGCTAAGGAGAGGTAGTCCAGAAAAAAGTCCAGATTTGTTACAGTAAAATAACTTACATTTTGTGTTGTTGTTTTATGACACATTTAGGTCCTTTTTTAAGGTTTAAATTGAGCCACTATCAACTGCCATCATACTGAAATCAGCAAAAGGGACATACTTTAAAAGGATAGTTCACCCAAAAATAAACTTCTCTCATGATTTACTTTCATAAGACTTTTTCTGCAGAACACAAACAGAGATTTTAGAAGAACATTCACCTCTGTAGGTCCATCCAATGCAAGTGAATGTTGGCCAGAACTCAGAAGGCCCAAAAAACACATAAAGGCAGCATGAAAGTAATCAATATGACTTCTGTGGTTTAAACCATTTCTTCAGAAGCGATATGATAGGTGTGTCACGTTCAGTCTGCACCTTTTTCCAGGACTCTTATTTTGAAGTTCTCTCCCTCACTACGTTTCCCATAAGCCACTGCCCTGATCACTCCGTTATTGTCCCCAGCTGTTTGTCATTCCCTTGTCTAATCCTTTGTGTATATATACCCTTCAGTTTCTCCTAGTTTCTGTCAGTCCTATAAATTGTTATGTTTGAATAGTTTTGCTCCAGTGTTTTGCTCCAGTGTTTTGCTCCAGTGTTTTGCTCCAGTGTTTTGCTCCAGTGTTTTGCTCCAGTGTTTTGCTCCAGTGTTTTGCTCCATTGTTGTTATTAAAGGATTGAAAGTTCCTACTCCAGTGTCTCCTTTTGACTCCCAAGCACACCAAGCACACCAAGCATTACAAGGTGAGGGTGAGAAACTGATCAATATTTAAGTCCTTTTTTACTATAAATCTTTACCTTTGACCAGCCCCAACCCGTAGGTGACTGAATGTGGAAGTCACTTACACACCAGAATGTGAAAGTGTATATTTACAGTAAAAAAAAAAATTACTTATATAAATATTGATCTGTTTCTTAGCTACACCTATAATATCGCTTCAGAAGATATGGATTAAACCACTGGAGTATCATGGATTACTTTTCTTGCCTTTGGGCTCTTTTTTTTGTGAGGGCATAAAGTGCAGCACTACACACAACAACCGTGAGCTACGTCTTATCCAATTTTCATTACAGCCCTAATTACAAGTTACATTTTTGTGCCCACACAAACTGCAAGTGGTTGTGGTGGGAGTGTTCCCCGTTTGTCGCTCACTTCGACGTTGTGTCAAGTGAAGCGACACTAGGCCTTCAAGAAGTCCCCTAATGTCGCTTCACTCGACACAACTGCTCCTGACGGTCACAGGCGCTGCCTTGTGTCTGGGCAGCGATCACACTGAGGCGGCGTTTGTGGATGGTCCAAGCTCGAGGTGAGAGCGGCTCGCCCAACGGTCAGTCTGTTTACTCCCACGAGCCACACGAGTTGGATGATGAGCTTGCCGCTGCATCGGAGAGCGTTCCGGCATCTGACGCAGAAGATTCGACTGGACTGCCACCTTCGGGTCGGCACGGCCAGTCTGAGGCTGACGCCCAGATGGTCGACATGCTTGCCCGGGCCACTGTCAGTTTGGGCATGGACTGGAACCCTCCATCCTCCCAGAGCCTTCACGGCTAGACGATTGGTTCTTTGAGTCTGGGCGCCGCTCAAACCAGTGGCGCTTTTTCGCAAATTGGTGTTCTTCCCGATCTGAAGACCCGCAGGGATGCGCAGTTGGGTCAGTGCTCTCGTTTCTGCAAGAGAGGTTGGAGGGGAGTAACTAGGGAAGGACGGTGGATGGTAAGTCACTAGAGAAGCATGGTCTGATTATCAGGTTCCTTAGAGGCACCCGGAGGCTAAACCCTCGCAGGCCTTGCCTGTTCCCCTCATGGGATCTCTCCTTAGTCCTTTCAGGCCTGCTCCCATTCTTGGCACATTGCTATGTTCCCCCCGCGGTGTGCCGGGAACCTAAGAAGTTTATGACGATTTTGTGGAGCATTGGGGAAGCGTACGTGCAGTCTGACGCAGCCTGTCGCTTTGGCACGCACCTGCCTGCCCGCACCTGCATCAGCAGCGCATGTACACAGTTCAGCGCATGGCATGATTGAATGGGGATCTCTAGTGTCGCTTCACTCGACACAACGTCTCGTTCCCTCCATCAGGGAATGGAGGCTACAACAGTAACCTAGACATTTACGCTATCTGTGGGTGTATGCGTGCAAACTGTGGGTGTATTGTAAGTTAATGAAGTGGCACAAATTGCAATATGCTATTTTGCTAGTTTCAAAAAAGTTTTTAGCAAAAATTCTTAATTTAGTTCTTACATTTGTAGTTTTAGAGACTCCCCCAAAGATGGAAATAATGTTTATGTACAAACACTGAAAATATAGATAAACATCAAATTATGGCCATCAGAGTTGTATCCGTTTAATGAAACAAACATTTATAAGATTTGTATAAAATTATCTATAGGCCATGTTTTTTTTTTTTTTCAATTATTATGTTTATATTTGCAGTTTGTGATATAATTTGTACTAGTATTTTTCCACCCAAAGTGATTTTTAAGTCACTGCAAAAGGGGCCGGTGGAAGAATTTAGAGAGTATAAAATGTTTGGAGTTGGAGTTTGGAGTTTTTTTGACCACTTCAATATTTTGGTTTTATTTTTGTTTCATAATTTGAAGTGTAATTTGAATTTAGAGCCGTGTTAAGTGATCTGCTGATGCTGTTGCAGCAAGCTACAGCATGCCAAGAAGCATGACCATCAGACTGTATTATACTCAAGATGGCGCCGAGTATGGCTGCTGCGTTGCGAGCTCCGACACAACACTGCAGTTTATTGTTTGTTTTGTTTACAGTTTTTCATTTTTTTGTTTTGGATGTTGTCTGCCTTATTGTATATTACAGACAAATGCTTTTGGACATTGGTTCTGCAATTACACACCGAAAACCAGACTTCAAATTCCTCAATACCCGCTGTTTACAAACACGCCAGCGGAGCCCTTTGTCTGGGCTGCCTGGCTGCAGAAACGCAGAAGGAAAAGGGGAAAAAGAGCTGGCGTTCTCATCAGAGTAAGATGTCGTGCAAATCGACCCCCGCTACCCAGTATACTACTTGCAAATGTTCAGTCTCTGGACAACAAGCTCTGTGAGCTGAGAGCGTGGATCTCTTTCCAATGAGAGACGAGGGACTGCTGTGTTATCTGCCTTACGGAAACTTGGATTTCTGTAGAGATTCCAGACTCAGCCAGACTCAGCCATCGAACCCACGGGTTTCTCTGTGCACCGAGCGGACAGAGCGAAAGACCTCTCATGTAAAAGCAGAGGTGGTGGTGTATGTTTTATGATCAATAAATCATGGTGTGATCAGAGGAACATACATTTTATCAAGTCTTTTTGCCCTCCTGATCTGGAATTTCTCATGCTTCTGTGTCAACAATTCTGGCTACCGAGGGAATTCACAGCGGTCATTATCACTGCTGTGTACATCCCCCACAAGCCAACACAGACCGGGCACTCAAGGAACTGTATGGGAGTATAAGTGAGCAGGAAACCACGCACCCTGAGGCCGCGTTCATTGTTACCGGAGACTTTAACAAAGCCAATTTTAAAACAATCGCACCAAAATACCACCAACACATCAGCTTCAACACACTAGGGGACTGGGATTTGGATCATTGCTATTCTAATTTCCGGGATGGCTAAAAATCCCTCCCCCCACCCACCATTTGGCAAATCAGATCACTCTTCCGTTCTGCTTCTGCCTGCTTACAGGGGAATGTTGTTCCGACCAAAAAAATACGGATCTACCCCAAACAGAAACCATGGGTTAATGGCGGACCTCCGCTTTTAATTCTGGGAACGCGGAGGAGCATAAACAAGCCAGTTATGTCCTCCATAACACTATCAGAGCAGCCAAACGCCAGTATAGGCACAAAATTGAAGGACAGTTCAACACCACCGACTCCACCGAATGTGGTTTGGAATTAACATCATCATGGACTACAAAGGGAATAAAAACGCCGTGAACACCGCTGCCTCTCTCCCGGATGAGCTTAATACATTTTATTCTCGTTTCGAGAAAAATAACACCACCCTCGTGGAGAGAGCACTCGCGACCGACGCTACAGAGGATGGTTCACTCTCTGTCTCTGTTGCGGATGTAACCCGATCCTTCCGACTGGTGAACATCCATAAAGCCATGGGTCCAGATGGCATTCCGGGCCGCGTCATCATAGCGTGCGCGAACCAACTGGCTAGTGTTTTTAAGGACATTTTCAACCTGTCCCTCTCCCTATCTGCAGTCCCAACATGCTTCAAAACGTCCACCATTGTGCCTGTACAAAACGAATAAAAAATCACTTGTTTAAATGACTGGCATCCTGTTGCTCTGAGCCCCCCCCCAGGCTAATCAGAGATTACATCTGCTATGTGCTGCCCAACTCTTTGGACCCATTGCAGGTTGCCTACTGCAACAACCGCTCCACTGATGATGCCATTGCATCTACAATACACACTGCTCTCTCCCATCTGAAAAAAAGGAACACATATGTGAGAATGCTGTTTGTAGCATTCAACCCCATAGTGCCCTCCAAGCTTGATGTGAAACTCCAGGCTCTGGGCTTAAACAGCTCGCTGTGCAGCTGGATCCTGGACTTCCTGTCAGGCAGACATCAGGTGGTTAGAATGGGCAGCAACATCTCCTCATCACTGAGTCTCAACACTGGAGCACCGCAGGGCTGTGTTCTCAGCCCACTCCTGTGTTCCCTATACACACATGACTGTGTGGCATCACTTAGCTCCAATGCCATCATTTAAGTTTGCTGACGGTACAACAGTGGTAGGTCTGATCACTGACAATGATGAAACAGCCTACAGAGAGGAGGTGCACACTCTGACGCGCTGGTGTCAGGAGCACAACCTCTCCCTCAACGTCAGTAAGACCAAGGAGCTTGTAGTCGACTTCAGGAGGAAAGACAGAGAACACAGCCCGTCACCATTAATGGAGCACCGGTGGAGAGAGTCAGCAGCTTCAAGTTCCTCTGTGTCCACATCACCGAGGAACTCACATGGTCCGTCCACACTGAGGGCGTTGTGAAGAAGGCTCCCTAGCGCCTCTTCTTCCTGAGATGGCTGAGGAAGTTTGGAATAAACCACCACATCCTCATACGGTTCTACACCAGCACTGTAGAGAGCCTTCTGACTGGCTGCATCAGCGCCTGGTACGGCAAAAGCACCACCCACATCCGCAAAGGGTGGTGCGAACTGCCAGAAACATCATCGGAGGTGAGCTTCCCTCCCTCCAGGACATCTATAACAGGAAGTGTGTGAAAAAAGCTCGGAGGATCATCAGAGACTCCAGCCACCCGAGTCATGGGCTGCTTTCACTGCTACCCTCAGACAGGCGGTATCGCAGCATCAGGAACTGCACCAGCTGACTACATGACAGCTTCTTCCCCAAGCAATCAGACTTTTGAACACTTGATCTCTCATGATCAATATACACCAGCACTGCACTTTATTAATCTTATTATCTCACACTGGACTGTCATAATTATATTCTCCACAATACAACTACTGTATATATATTTTTTATTTTTATTGTATGTCCATTCTATATTGTGTGAATTGTTTACTGTACATTGTATATTATTATTGTGTTGTGTAATTATGTGTATATTTGATATGTAAATTGTGTTGTGTAAATATGTTGTTTATTGTAAATTGGTATTTCTCGTCACTGTCATGACAGCTATGTTACTCAGAACTGCACACAAGACTTTCACCTACTGTTGCACTTGTGTATATGGTCGTGTGACAATAAAGTGATTTGATTTGACCCTCCCCGACACCCCACTAAGACAGCATATTCTTTTTATTAGGTTCCCGGCATCCAACCAAGGATTCTTTTGGGGGGTGGGAACAAGCAATGTGGCAAGCATGGAAGCAGGCCGCGCCAGCTGCGGCTCCAACCCTCTTGATGGAAGTGAGTGCAATCAGGAGGGTCATATTCTGGGAGAGGGCACTTAGCTCAACTGATTCTAGAGGCTCGAAGGGGATTCTCTTGAGGCCCGCAAGGACCACGGACAGATCCCATGAGTGGAACAGGCATGGCCTGGGAGTGTTCAACCTCCGGGCACCTCCTAGAAACCTGATAATCAGGTCATGCTTTCCTAGGGACTAAGTGTCCACCGCATCATGGTGGGCCGATATAGCGGCAACATATACCTTTAATGTGGAGGGGGACAGCTGCCCCTCCAGCTTTCCCTGTAGGAATGAGAGCACTGACCCGACTGCACATCTCTGCAGGTCTTCAGATTGGGAAGAACACCAATTTGCGAACAGGTTCCACCTTAAGGCGTAAAGCTTCCTGGAGGAGGGAGCTCAGGCTTGGTTGATGGTGTCTACGACAGCTGGTGGTAGACCACTCAGATCTTCCACATCCCATCCAGGGGTCAGACGTGGGGGTTCCAGAGGTCTGGGCAAAGATGCCAGATGGTGCCCCGTCCCTGGGAAAGAAGGTCTTTCCTCCAGAGGATTGGCCAGGGAGTTGCTGTTGCGAGGCTCATGAGATCCAAGAACCAAGTCCGGGTGGGCCAGTAAGGGGCCACTAGAATAACTTGTTTCCCATCCTCCCTGACCTTGCACAGCACCTGTGCAAGTAGGCTCACTGGGGGAAATGTGTACTTGCGTAGCCCCAGGGGCCAGCTGTGTGCCAACGCATCCTGTCCCAAGAGAGCTTGCCTCTGACCTGAAGGAGTACCAGAGCGAGCAATGGGAGTTCCCCTGGGAAGTGAACAGGTCTACCTGTGATTTGCCATAATGGTCCCAGATCAGCTGAACTACCGGAGATGGCGGGCGAGTTGTAACTTATGACGAGAGTGCACCCGCCTTGACGATTTATGTACACTACTGTTTTGGTGCTGTCTGATTGGATCAAGACGTGCTTGCCTCGGATCTATGGGAAAAAAAAGAAGTACAGCCATCAACTCTTGTTGATGTGCTAACACAGCCGTGGGCCGACCAGGAACCGGCGGCTGCGTTCCCATTGCACACGGTGCCCCAACACTGTTTGGAGGCATCTGTGGTGACCATGAGGCATCTTGACACCTGCTGCAGGGGGACTCCTGTCCGTAGGAAGCAGAGATCTGTCCAGGGGTTGAATAACTGATGGCAGAAGGAGGCGAAGATCACATGATACGTGCCGTGGCGCCATACCCATTTCATGACTTGGGTCTGAAGCCAATGCTGGAGCAGTCTCATATGCATCAACTCTAGCGGCGCGACTGCGGCTGAGGATGCCATATGCCCCAGGAGCCTTTGGAACTGTTTTAGAGGGACCGCAGTGCCTATTTTGAATGACAAGAGGAAATTCAGCACCGACTGCATGTGCTCATTTGTAAAGCACCCTACCATTGAGACTGAGTCTAACTTCATGCCGAGAAAAGAGATGGTCTGAACCGGGAGATCTTGCTCTTTTCCCAATTGACCTGAAGCCCAAGACAGCTGAAGTGCCTGAGCACCTGGTCCCTGTGGATGCATAATGCCTGGAAGTTGAGAATGCAAATGCCCACTTCCCTTAGCAGGCCAAGGGCGGCCTCTGTGATCTTCGTGAAGATGCATGGGGACAGATACAGGCAGAAGGGGAGAACTTTGTACTGGTACGCTCGGCCCTTGAATGCGAATTGTAGAAAGGGTCGGTGTCAGGGCAAGATCGAGACGTGAATGTATGCGTCCTTCAGGTCTACCGTTGCGAACCAATCTTGATGCCGGACGCATGTTAGGATGTGTTTTTGCGTTAGCATCTTGAACGGGAGTTTATGCAGAGCCTGATTGAGAACTTGCAGGTCCAAGATTGGCCACAGTCCACCTCCTTTTTTGGGTAGGATGAAGTAAGGGCTGTAGAAACCCTTCTCCATCTCGGCTGGAGGGACAGGCTCTATCGCATCCTTTTGCAAAAGGGTAGCGATTTCTGCATGCATGGTGCTGACTTTTTCGGCGTGCACCGAAGTGCGGCAGATGCCTCTGAAACAAGGCAGACCTCGCCAACAAGCGCAACGGGTTGGAAAGCGTAAACCACGCGTCCAAACTCTGTCGCGAGGGGCACTAAATTGACAATTGTTTTTGACATACCTGATGGGGCTTCACAGTGGTGGGGAGCAGGTAATTTTGCATCGGGAGGCAAAGTTGCGACCTGAGGCATGTGTGTTCAGAGAGAACTCAAGGCACTTACCTTGCTCCGCATATCCAGTTGGGGGCAGGTTAGTGACTGATGAGGTGGTCCTAGTGAGGTGTCCTCTGGACTTGTCAGAACCAGCCAGCCGGGGTTGTGAACGCTGTACAGATGTGGACGATGAGGTGAAGTTTCTACATCCCGAGTGCCACTTCGCCTGTAAAGTTCTGTTGCCGACGTGCCGTGAGAACAGCGTTTGCT
Source organism: Xyrauchen texanus (assembly GCF_025860055.1). NCBI lineage: Eukaryota > Metazoa > Chordata > Actinopteri > Cypriniformes > Catostomidae > Xyrauchen > Xyrauchen texanus. Next base: position 10,111,578 of record NC_068314.1, read on the forward strand.
GGCACAACGGCCCGAGCAAGCATATCGGACATCTGAGCGTCAGCCTCGAACTAGCCCGAAGGCGGCAGCCCAGCTGAGACCTCCGCGTCAGACGCCGCGACACCGACCACAGACTGGCCGTCAGGCGAGTGGCATTTCCTTTGAGAAAGGAAAGTCGCGACTGCAATGATGCCATGGTCAGGTTCTCGCAATGAGTACATGAACCATCCACAAACGCTGCCTCAGTGTGATCGCGACCCAGCCACACAAGGCAGCGCCTTTGGCTGTCAGAAGTGGAGAGATATCTGCTGCATCCAGGAACAACACAAAGGTGGAAGGGCTTCTTCAAAAAGACGTGTCTTTAAAAAGACATTCGACGCCAAGTGAGATTTGCTCTTTTAGAGGACAACTGTCGAAGCGCCCAGGGGCGTGGACTGCACTGGCGTGCAGAGGAAGGAGAAAGCCACTGGCAATGCGCCGTAGATCCAACAAGAAAGCTCTCTTTTAGAGGTGAGTGGAAAGGAGTGAAGTTTCAGCTCACTGAACACACACAACCGCTTGGCTCCGAAGAAAGAATCTGACTGAACAGATGCACGATCCCTGCCTTTTGTACCCGTATGTCCGGGGGCAGGACATGCAAATACCTTTCGCCAATTTGTTGTTGGCCTTTTTCATATTCAGAGGAATCCAAGGCTCCCGAAAGAAGCCCATTGTGTCACTACAATCGACACAATGCCGAGTGAGTGACAGAAGGAGAACTATAACACTAATCATGAAATTCCACAGCAAAACATTGCCACCTAAATACAAAAAGTACATGTTGAAAAGCTTATTTCTTCGCCACATTATCATCATAATACAAGCAATCACAACATAAATAAGACATTTTAACACATAATAGCACTCACAGAAAATGCTACCAGAACCCACCCCCAAAACAGGTAAGGATCTAACAAGTGCTACAATATGCAGAATTCCCCAATAAATAAATAATTTTAAACAGTCCATGACTCTTCTTACCAAACATTAACAATTTGAACTATATATGTTGGTATTGTCCATCAACACCTATATAACATGAGCATGCAACAAATAATACAATTTTGTGAAATCAGAACAAACCGCAAGTAAATATAGAATAGCACAAAGCTAGCGCTCTAGTGGTGACGTCATCATCACAGGCCCTTAATGCCATTTTGACCTTCAAAGTTCTAGCCACCATTAATTTGTATTGTATTGACATATAGAGCTGAAATGTTCTTCTAAAAATCTTAATTTGTGTTCTGCAGAATAAAGAAAGTCATACACATCTGGGTTGGCATGAAGGTGTGTAAATGATGAGTGGATTTTCATTTTTGGGTGAACTATCCCTTTTAAATTCCCTACATTTATATCATGCATAAGAAAGAAAGTCATACATGATGTGAGTAAATGATTGCAGAATTTAAATTGTTTGGTGAATTATTCTTTTAAGCTCTAAGAGAGCTATTGTGTGAATGTTTCCTATTGGAACATTAGCACGGCTAGAGCCAAGCTCATAATAGTATGTTCATAGTGAGAGAAAAAGTTAATATCACTTACTTGGAAAAACGTTCAGCAATGGCAGGACTCTTGCCATGGCTGCCAACCAATGAGAGCTCTTTAGCTGTGATCCGTAATGACTTTGATGCCCACTGTCTCCGGCTAAACGTCCCCGTGTCCATCTCCTCCTCAGACAACACTCCAAATAAACTGATGAGAGGAAAAATTACCTGCAATGAGTAAATGAACACAGGCACAACAAAACAAATAACAGTTCATGTGGCCAAATAGGCCAAATGTTTAAGTTCATGATTGGTTGTGACAGCAGTGAGAGCAGTTCACCAATAAACACATTTTAAATAACTTTCTTCTTAATAAGTGTAAATAAAAAGTAGTACAATATGCTTGTCTTTACCAAAAAGCTTAAGGCTACATCCATAATAAAATTTTAAGATTATGCATTTTTTGAGTGTTTTTGATAGGTCTTTTTTTTTTTTTTTTTTTTGGTGAAGGAATTCATTTTTTGGTGTGGATAAGTTGTAGATGTATAGCAAAATCAATGCATTTTCAATTGAAAATGTATTATTGTGGACATGGCCTGCCCCCTTAGTTTGCCATTTGAAGATTCATCTGATTCTAGAAACACTTTTTTCCAGATTAAAATTAAAAACGTATTCCATTAATTTATTTAAAACTATCCAAGCTCTACATATGTACAGTAACCACAAAAGTGTTTGGAAGTACAGTACATTCCACTTCATTTGGGTTTATTTCAGTTATAATGTCCATTTTGCTTACATACAGTATGAAATAAATTATTTTTCACCTAGTCCTGTTATTAATTATATAGTGGACCTTCTAACTTGGTAAAATTACAGAAATATTGCGTTTAAAATTGTTATTTTTTTAATTAGCTTTTCATAATTTAGTCACATTTTAGCTTTTTTTTTTTTTTAAATGCCTATTTACAAGTATTTACATTGTTATGTAGAACAAGTGCTAAAACTGAACCATCTCTTTAAGATCAGCAGTAGGGACAAAAGTGTTTTGGTCCAATGGCTTTTTTCTAGCATCCTTGCCATGCATGATTAGAATTAAATGTTTCTTATGTTGTTTTTGAAAAATAACTGACTGTATAGAACTGAGAGGATATTTAAAGAGATATTATTCAATAATAAATTAATTGTGTGGATCTCGTCTTTGAACACACACCAAACTTTTTCTCCCAACATGCAGTGAAAAGATCTCAGAGCTGAAATTCATTGCCACTACACTACTAAAACACTGAGTGAAATCTGAAAAATGGCTTGCCATTGACAAATCACATACATTTTAGTCGCATATATGAGTGATTTAGTTCCATTGTAGAGGGTTGCACATAACATAAAAGAGCAGTCTAAGAATTTTAAGAATTTACAGAAAATCAATATTTTGCCCTGTCTCTAGATCCAAACGTGTGAGAGTGGCCCAGCATGTCTGTGAGAGAAACAGACTCAGTTTCAGTCTCTCTCACACCTCATAGGGACACCACTTTCAGAATTTGCACTTTTTTAGACAACCTTCTTCTTCTTTATTGAAATCCTGAGCATGATATGAATACACAATTAGTTCAACATAAATATCGACACATGGATCTAAACTATAAAATAATATTGTGATAAGAGTATTGTGATATAATGAAATTTGATTGTATCGCCACAGCCTACGTATATAGTATGCCTAAAACCGCATGCCAGTGGAGTATGTCTGCTCCACTGGCATAAAACAGTAGGCAAGAAATACCCAGATGACTTAATATTTATGGTGAGATTCTGATGCGCAGATTGACTGGACACTTTTCTATCCCACAATCCCTCGGGAGCTGAGGAGACGTAACGTCAGAAACGTTTTCATTGGAATTCAAATGAATGGAAGAAACTGAAGTTCCGCTTTACAGGTAAAAGAGCCAATGGCTGAGTTTGGAATGGTATGCTACTCATTCTACTATATTAGTCTATGCTAGAAATAGTAAGAGTAGTTTGATAGTATCCCATTCCGAATCGTTTTCAAAATGAAGACACCCTGTCTACACACCTGATTTGAGTGGCGCTTTGCAGCCTTTCAAAACCAAAACCCATTATTATCAATCATGCTGCTTACACTGAATGCGTTGCACAGCATTGTTCCCCGTCTGTCCGAAGACGGCCCTCCTGATCGCGCTCGCATCCATCAAGAAGGTTGGGGACCTGCAAGCGTTCTCTGTCAGCGACACCTCCCTGGAGTTCGGTCCGGCAGACACTCATGTCGTCCTAAGACCGCGACCGGGCTACGTACCCAAGGTTCCTATGACCCCCTTCAGGGACCAAGAAGTGAACCTGCAAGCGCTGCCCCAGGAGGAGGAAGACCCAGCCTTTTCGTTGCTGAATCCAGTGCGTGCTTTGCATACTTATTTGGACCGCACGCAGCTCTTTGTCTGCTTTGGTAGACAGCAGAAAGGGAACGCTGTCTCCAAACAGAGGCTTTCCCACTGGGTTGTTGATGCCATAGCATTGGCCTATCACACCCAGGCCGTGCCCGCCCCCTTGCGGTTTCGAGCACACTCGACGAGAAGTGCATCCTCGAGAGCACTGGCCAATGGCACCTCCCTAGCAGACATATGCAGAGCAGCGGGTTGGGAAACACACAATACCTTTACGAGATTTTACAATCTCAGGGTTGAGTCGGTCTCCTCCCGTGTTCTCTCAGGTCCGAGCCGGTAGAACTCGGTAATGCGGAACAACTGACCGGGTGTACCGATTGCACTCAGCGCCTTTCCCCTTTTGACTGGAAGTAGTCTTTAACAGACTAAAAGAAACCTGTCTCAAAGTTAAGCCTGAAAAGTGTAATTTCTTGCAGAAACACTTACTTAAGTCATCAGATCTCAGCTCGAGGTACTGGTACTTATGCAGGTAAAGTTGAAGTGGTCAAGCAATGAAAAATTCCCAATACAGTTAAGGAATTATGCTCATTCTTAGGGTTCTGTAGTTACTACAGAAAGTTTATTGAGGTTTTTTCTAGAATTGCCGGCCCCTTCCATGATTTACTGAACTTGTGTATCAATAATTTGGTGCCAGAAAGAGAGTTTAGTGCTTTATGGTCATCAGAGTGCCAGTAAGTTTTTGAGCTGCTGAAGGAGAAGCTTAATTCCTAACATCTCTGTGTTAGGGTATGCAGTATAGTTAGGGTGCTCGAGTTTGGAATTGGACTCGAGTCTGAGACACAAGTCCAATTTTAATGGACTTGGACTTTTCATGGACTCGGATCCATTTTTACTTGGACTTGACTTGGACTTGAGCCTTTGGGACTCTGTATTTTTTTTTCCAATTCCATTCGAGTCCATGACATTTGTGATGCAATGAAAAAATTAATAAATAAATAGATGTTTTAGATGTAGCCAGAGTTGCTTCACTGTTTAAGCAAGTGTGCACAGGCACACTCATCAGTCAACCAATACACCTGAATGTTACTACAGAGACTACTATATAACATCGATTACCGAGGTGGCTGGCACGACGAAAACATGAAGATGGGTATGTATTCAATGTAATAGAAACTAAACAAGGCAGTTTCACATGAAACGGGACCTGACAACTGGTAAAAGGGCATGTGGCGTTTGTGCAGCCAAGACGGTGCTCACATATAAAAACTTAAAATCAAGAACTTCATTGAGTCAAGTCACCCATGTCATGTCTCTCACAGTTTACTACATACAACAGCATATCGAAATAAAGGTGTAATGATTCTACACATGTAGGCTTCTATAGTCTCTTGTGGTCCACGAAGTGTTGTCAGCTTGAACTGGTCCAAAATAGCTTGATGAATTAACTGTGTAACTTTTAAATAGTCGGGGGAAAAGTGATATTTCTAGCAGACAGCAACTCTAAACAGATAAATAGCACATATTTATTTTTGATTGACTATTTTCAAAGCATTGATGAAATTTTTTTGTTTATAATATAATTATAAACTATAAAATAAATGTATTATTCAATGACAGTGTTTGTGTATGAAGCTAAACTTCATGTTACAAGATTAATTTAGTTGGTTATAATGTTATTATTTTAAACTTTTATTTTTATTATTTTACTTTATTTTTATTGTAATCCACTGGGTAACTTATGCACTTAAAACATCTCTGACACTTTTGAAGGACAATTCTGTAAAATGTATGACTTTTATTCTCCATGTTTTTGCAGTTAAAGCAGAGTTAAATGAAATTTCATTGGTAGGTATTTAAAGATTTCAGACTAATTGCAGACCGGTGCAGCTGCCACTCAAGCAAATATAAATTATTCAGATTTTGTTTTTTATCTTCTGCGGCAGCTGCTGCGAGACGCACATGGACACATCAGGGATTTAGGTACACAAACAGCATGCAGAATGTCACGTTTAGAGGTGATCATGTTTCCATGCAATGCTTTGTGATAATGTCTTTTATTTTGAAATATACTTCCATGTCATGGTATTTCCTGTTTCATTGTCATGTGATCTTGTCATGTGTTTCCCATTTTCATGTGTCTTGTTTCTGTTGGTTCATAGTCTTGTTATTAGTTCTGTTATGTCATTGGTTCATAGTCATTGTATTGTTATCTTGTTTATAGTTCTGTCTGTTCATTGGTTGATGTTTCCCTTGACCATGTATTTAAGTCTCATGTTTCCTTTGTATCAGGTTCAGGAATTGTTTGTGAATGTAACTTTGTTGGTGTACAGCATTCCATGTTTTTGTCTCATGGTCAAGCCAAGTTATGTCAAGTTTTGTCTAGTCATTCATGTTTATCTTTGTTCATGTTTGCAGTTATGGTTTTTAGATCTCACTTTTGTTAATAAAACTGCACTTGGGTTCTACAGTTCATCATCGTCTTCATCTGCATTGTCATTGCCAGCACCAGCACACGTTACACAGAACTACCCTGCATTGTGCAGTTTCCAGCAAATTAACTTGAAAATCATGTCCGTGACAACATGGCCCAAATATAATCAGTGAGCTTTTTGAGTGTTTTTGGATGTAGGATTTGCAGTCAAATCGTTAGACAAAACTTCTCAGTGAGTGCTAATTACAACTGTGTTGAACATTTGTATGTACTGTATTTTCCCAAATCAGTCAGCTCAGTATAGACTATTATTTCTTTGATAGGGATAATTTTAAATAAAACCAAATTAAATAGAATTGACAAATGTTGTAGAAATAAAAACTAAATTAAATTTCAAAACATAATAACCTTGAATGTAATGACTAATGCAGCTTTCACTTTCTTTAGTCTATGTTTGAGTGAAGTGGGAAAAACAAAAAATTGTTGAAATGTCAACAGAACGCAATAAGAATTGTGTTGAAGGACAGTTTTGTCTTAATTCTCCAAAAGCATATGCTTTCATTCTGAAAACAGTTTGAAGTTGTTTAGCAGGATACAAATCATAATATATACTGTATATATATGAAAGGCAACAGAGGTGTTTTTGTTACATTTATATTGACAAACTGTTTTTCTTAGTTGTGAAGTTTAAAATAAGTTTAAAATATTGCTGTTGAGTATACGGTTACAATTTTAATTCGGATTCATGAACAGATTCATTCGGGCCTTGTCTCAACTCAGACTAGGTCTGTTATAGTCTCGGTCTTGAGTTCGATTCAGCCCCTTTTGGACTCAGACTCGATTGTTTAAAGACTTAGACTTGACTCCAGCCCAACACTTCCGCATTCCCCCTCCAGCCCTTGTACCTTGTTCTTCACATCACAGCCCTCTGCTTTCACGTCAGAGAGAATGAAGGTGGCTTATGTCATCCTGCGCCTCACCTGAAGGGCTGCTGATTGGGGAGCCATCATGTGGGACAATGGACGTGCTTGTTGCGCGACATTCTTAGCATTTGCCACAAAGCTATGCCGAGTATTAGATCCAGCCCTGCAACAGTGTGATGTACATATCATCGCCTGGAGGAGGTGGAGGAGGAACCAGGTGACAGCTCCTCAGTCGCTGACAGCATCCACGGCCACGGAGGCCATTCCCCTGCTGCTGCCAGCAACCATGGCCATGGAGGCCATTCCCCTGCCACTGTTAGCAACCATGGTCACTGAGGCCATTTCCCTGCTGCTGCCAGTGCCTATGGCCACAAAGGCTACTCCCCTGCTGCTGACAGTGCCCACGGTCACTGAGGCCATTTCCCTTCTGCTGCCAGTGCCCACGGCCACGGAGGTCATGTTTGGTGATCCCTTTGGGGTGGGGGTGGGTACTGTCACCTTGTCATGTTGGGTTTCTATATGATGGGACCGTGGCATTATCATTCCCTGTCTGTCTCGTGTTTCGTGTTTGTTCTTTGTGTGAGCACACCGGTCAAGATGTTGGTTACCACCGTGCACAAGTTACTCATCATCCCCGGTGATGTCATGGTCCTGTCACCTTGTCAGGTTGGGTTTTGTCTGATAAGGGCTGTGGGACAACTGGTTTTATACTTACAACACTGTAAACACTAACATGTCAAACCTGTAAAAACACTATAGATCCAAATGACAAATTCCGCAACATCTCAAACTGTGTGTGACATGTTGTTCACGAGCATCTAGTTCTTTTACATAAACTGGAAAATCTGCCCAGATAGGGTATGATCATCAATGTTATGCTCTTAATACATTCGACTGCGCACATACACAATGTCACAAACGGCTTTCTTTATTAACAATTAAACTGAAGATTACCAAATATTAAAGGTTTTTTGTGCTATTGTTTTCTCCCAGGTGTTTTATGATAGAACAATACAAATGACTGACATTATCTGACCAGTAAAATAAGCATAACATATATATAATAGTCTACTGTATAAGATAACATACCTTTAACATAAAAGCAAAAAAGAATAGATAAAATTAGCCTGCTGTAATCATAATGTTATCATCTACCTTACAACATATTAGACTAACCTAGAGGTCAACTTTGTGTAAAAGGGATTTTATTTACTCATTAAATTAATTCACAAATTCTGGTCATGTTAAAGTTGCACACTAACTCACTGACAAAATAAAATCAAGGTACAGATACCATTATTTGTTCTCTAATCTAAAAGAAAAAAAAAGATTTATAAGCGAAGTTCATCAAGACAAACTTTGAATGTTGGCTTGACAAAGACTTGCCTGGAATTTTAACCCCTACATGGACCCCTGGGTCAACTTGACCCATTTAAACTTTAACACTGGCCTGGAAACAAATACCGGTAGATTGAATCCACAGTTATCCTGATCAAGCTTGAAAGCTTAAGGAGTAATGACAGCAATTATCTTTGTCAAGCCTTAAGTAAATAGAAAAAATAATAATAACGCAATGACTATATTATTTTTATATACAGAATATTAATAATAATGAATTATAAAATTGTATGTTTTGTTCTAACAAGCAAAATCTGCAAATTTGTGAATAATATATGTGTGCAGGTTACTGACAAATTCATTAAATGATTAGTAATGAGGTAAAATATAAAGGGAGTGTGTGGTGTTATGGGTCAAATTACATCATCTCAGACACACCCATAGCCAGTGGCTACAATACACGTAGGACTTTGACCTGAGAGAAGCATCTGACTGAGCACATGAATAATCAAGGTTTTAACTTCTCCTTTAACAATACACAAATATACAATATACAGTAAACACAATTTATTATGCTGTTATATTGTACTGATTATCATAGGAGGTCTTAATTTGTAGCACAGATCATTTGCAATGAAACAGAAAAATAGTATGAATCTATGGACAATTAGAAAATGGAAAATAAACAAATAATTCAGAAAATGTGCATTTTTGTTTAGCAACATGAAAATGTTATTAATTAATCCAAATTTATATTTATTTTATTTTATATGTCTCTTAGTGTGATGTAATATGTACCTTTCTGTGTCATTTTAAGGGACGTCTGACTTTCCTGGCATCACAGTTGTAAAAAAAACATTCCAGTCTGCTCATTCTATACTTAATCTTAGACAAAACCAGACAATGGCCAAGAAAAGCATAAAGAGAAAGTCTACATTCCTTTAACAAATTAACAGAGAAAATAAAACATTCACTAGAATTTTAACCATCAACTAATAACAGAATGAGAAAGATGCGTGATTCCTAGAGTTATAAGTATTATACCAAATACAAACGTAATTCAATACCCACAGTACTGTATTGTTGGCAGCTGCTTTCTAGTATGTGCGTGAATGCAAGAAGAGTGCTAATTACTTGCGCTTGTGGCTGTGTGTGAATGGTCAAAATGCATGTTTTTGTGAGATATTGGAAAGTGTGTTGAGTTGATCCATTCAGATGCGATAAGCAGTGTTGACTGTAACAAGTTAGAAAGTAATGTTTGTAAAGTTTAAGAGATCGCAGGGACTACTTACACCAAATATGTTTTTGAGCATGTCAGCACTGTTTCAATTGTTTTCTGATGTGATCACATGCTAGATGGACATCTTTGACTGCTGCAGTGCTTCTTGCTTTTTCTTTCGAGTCTTGCACAGGACCGATGGATTTTAAACACCGTGACAAGTTAAAAAGAGCTTTGATATTTTAAAATGCACCTCAATACACCTATGTTCTGTTTCATGTGTTGCGCTGCATCTAGCTTGTTTTTAGCACAGGTGTCACTAAGATTCAATGTTCTGAAGATGTTCAGGTGTAGAGGAATTCATGTGACTGTTGCATTATAACACATGATTTTTCATGAAGTTTCAGTCCAAATAAAGTTTCAGCATGTGATAAACAGTAAACCAATATTTTTTCCCTTCTGCTCTGGTTTGCTGAGGGGCCACTGTAACTTGTTTAAACTGTTTACTGTTACTATACTGTTACAATGCTTACATGAAATACAGCCTTTTGCAACTAAAGTACTGGCTTGGGGAAGACGTTATATAAAGAGTGATCGATTTTGATTTACATGTTTGTATTAACCATTTAGGAGCAGTTTAAGAAATGTTCAAGAATAATTTATTTGTGTTATAGGATTTGTTTGAAAGAATTAAAGGAATAATTTGACGTCTATCCTGAAAGTTTAAAATAGTTTGAAGAGTTGGAAGTTTAAAGGTCTTACAGTCAGACAGATAGAAGGAACATCATACAGATAGACAGCCAGCTGCAAGAAGTCCTAGGCAGTTACAAAGGTGATAATCAAAAGACGTCTTGCTACTTTGAGTCAAATTAAGGAAACTGTAAGTCTCTATGTTGTTCTGGTGCAGAGATATGTGATTTTGATACTTGGTTGCTAGGGTAACCATCTCGTTGCTAGGCAGTTACCAAGGTGATACTCAAACGCTCCTTGTTACCCTGAGTCAAATTAACTCTGAAGTCTCTATGATTTTCTGGTGCAGAGATATGTGATTTGTTACTTGGTTGCTAGGGTAACCCTACTTGGTTGCCAGGCAGATACCAGGGTGATACTTATCAAGGCTACTTGCCATCCTGAGTGAAATAAGTCAACCAGGAAGTGTCTACGATGTTCTGGTGCAGAGATATTTGATTTTGTTACTTTGTTGCTAGGGTAACCATCTCATTGCTAGGCAGTTATCAAGGTGATACTCAAACGCTCCTTGCCCCTAAGTCAAATGAACTCTGAAGTCTCTATGATTTTCTGGTGCAGAGATATGTGATTTGTTACTTGGTTGCCAGGCAGATGCCAGGGTGATACTTATCAAGGCTACTTGCATCCTGAGTGAAATAAGTCAACCAGGAAGTGTCTACGATGTTCTGGTGCAGAGATATATGTTTTGTTACTTGGTTGCTAGGGTGAGCTCATTTGGTTGTTAGGCAGTTTCCAGGGTTATACTATCAAGGATTCTTGCTGGCCTGAGTCTTTCGAGCCAACAATGAAGTCTCGATGATATTCTGATCCGGAGATATCCATCTAAGCTCATTTAAATGGAAGTCAATGGGGTTTGGTTGCTAGGGTGCACTAAATGGTTGCTGGGGTGTGGCTAAGTAATTTCCAGCATGATATTTAAAGGCTCCTTGCTGGTCTGAGTCAAATAAGCCAAAGTTGAAGTCTCTATGATGTTGTGGTACAGAGATATGTGTTTTGATATCGGTTATTGTAAGTCCATCTGGTTGCTAGGAAGTTGTTAGGGTGATCTTAAAAAGGCTGCTTGCTGGACTGAGTGTATTGAGTCAAACCTGAAGACTCTTATGACATTCTGAATGCCATTTTGAATGGCAGTCAATTGGTTTTGGTTGTTAGGGTGCACTAAATGGTTGCTTGGTTGTATACAGTTGCTAGGGTGTTAAAGTGATGGAGTGAAAGAAAGAATAAAAAGAGTGGAGTGATGAAAGATAGAAAAGAGTGTGATAGATAGAAAGTATGAGTGGTGGAGAGATAGGAATTAGATTGAATCCTCTTTTCACAACTTGAATGGGAGTCAATGTAAAATCAGTCCTGTTTAGAAGTCCGATACAGGAATACCAGAAGTCTGATAAGTTAGAAAAGGTCTGTGGCGAGTTTGGTGTTTGTAGCTTGAAAGCTCTAGGAGGAGATACTCTTGGAAATTGTTGGGTAATAATAGAATAATAATAATAACTAAAAGCTAACTTTGACGTTGGCTTCAGAAAGCCGAACCTTGAACCTGTACTGGAACTCGATGATAACAATAAAACAAGACCACAGAAAAAATATGAAATATATACAATTACTTGAAAATTACTTAAGCTCTCCATGTCATTACTCCACATACAGCGTTCACTAAGTTTTTCACTTTGTCATAAGACTTCATTGTATATTGTAAAAATAAGTGAATGTTAAAGGGATATTTGATAATTTCCTTATTGTCATGCCATCCCAGATGTGTATGACTTTCTTCTGCAGAACATGAATGAAGATTTTTAGAAGAATATCTCAGCTCTGTTGGTCCATTCAATGCAAGTAAATGAGAAGCGGTGAGAAACAGATCAATAATTAAGTAATTTTTTACTATAAATCTCCACTTTCACTTTCATAAGCACTCTTCTCTCTTAACAGTTCTTCTTCTGTTTTTTTGTGATTTACATAAGCACATCACCCCCTACTGGGCAGGGAGGGCAATTTATAATAATACAAATTAAATATTGATCTGTTTCTCACCCACACCTATCATATCACTTCTGAAGACATAGATTAAACCACTGGAGTTGTTTGGATTAATTTTATGCTGCATTTATGTGATTTTTGTCCTGATCACCATTCATGTGCATTGAAAGGACCAACAGGGCTGAGATATTCTTCTAAAAAGCTTCATTTGTATTCAGCAGAAGAAAGAAAGTCATACACATCTGGGATGGAATGAGTGTGAGTAAATGATGAGAGAATGTTTTTTTTTGGGGGGGTAAACTAAGTTTATTTGAAAGACTATCTAGGCACATAATAAAACTATTAGAACTGTAACTGTTTATAAATATTTTTGTGAGCACTGAATTGAATCCTTTCGTGTGTTCTTGCACTTGATTGGTGTAAAATCGCTTGAATGTTCTTGGCTTGGCTATCTGTGTCACTCTTTGTAGCATGCATGTATTTGTTATTTTCAACAGATGGAAAATGAAAGTCCTGGGGCTCCACCCTCTAGTAGACAGAATTACTCCAGTAGAGGGGGATTTTTGCTCAACCAATGTAAGTGAATGGGATTTTTTAATTTTGATCGTCATTTATATAAAAAACTTAAGTCGGATCAGATAGAAAAGATGCAGCAACAAACTTTAGAACAGTTTCCAGGTCTGTGGTGAGTTTGGTTCTTATAGCTTTAAAGCTCTAGGAGGAGAGGCAGTTGAAATTTTTGTCATAGAGGAATAAGAAAAATGATTAATTGCATACGTTGGTTTCTCAAGCCAACATAATAATAATAATAATAATAATAATAAGCTTATGTAGTAGATCAGTAAAAATAATTTGTTATATAACCCTGAATACAAAGAGTAATATACAGATGTGGAATTTGGAAACTTTAAGTATTGAGCCAGGATATTTGCAAAACTATCTTACAAACCTAACAAACTTTGGCAAATCTTCACATAATCACTTATTTTAGCCTATTTACAGCCTGCTGTCTTAAACACTAACTTAAAAAATCAAGGCTAAATTGTCAATTGTACACAATGCGCGTCAAACTCTGCAAAGGAGCAAAAAAAAAAAAAGTGTCTGTGGCCATCTAATTTGAAATTACACTGTGCACATTTTGATTAATAAGGTTTGCACTTTGGTAATATTGGCTTTACAGACTCATAAATTTGTTGTAATCTTGGATATGTTTATTTTAAAGGTCACTTTATCCATCAATCAAATCTTTTTTTTATATTATTTGGATGAATACGTTATTTTAAATCATTATCGGTGCCTTTTCAAATATGGTATTTGGCTTTGGGCACATCCCTGCTTATTACAGTCATGTGCATGGAATGCAAAACGGGGAAAAATATTCTTTCATACAAATGAGGCTTCGGGGGTAATACTTTATTAAGTTTTGAATAAACAAAACCTACATCCCAACCCTAAAAGTGAAAAACATAATTGCTGAAGCAACAACAACATTTTGTGGTGCTTCTATGACACTTTAGGCTAACGTGTCAACTTGCATGCTCTTCAGGACTCCTACCACAGTCGTTTGTAATGCAAGTGCAGCGCTCTTTCAGCTGAGCTATCGCACAACTTAATCACACTGCAATAAGCTTGTAAATGTTATGCAAACTTTACCAATTATCGCCTTTCTTAATATTTCTATACAAAAATTATATTTATGTTTTGATGTCATAATATAGCATTGTGTGAGGAACAGAGGGATAAATGATCATAACTTGATAATCTGCCGTATTACTTGTGATTTGTGTGAAAATAAATACAACTTGTAGTTGTTGTGCCACTAGCGTTTATTTCACTAGGAAACTGCCGTGATATGTGGGTCATTCTTGGAATTCGATAATATTTCAGTTCCCCAGACTTTTTAAAGTGGTGGTTCACTAAAATAAAATGTTTAAAGCTTTTCACAAGATCTTGATGTCCATTATAATGAATTAAAGAATTATTGCAATAAAATATTCTTAATCATAAAAGAATGTCTTCTTTCTATCATATACCAAGCATTTTGTCATGTCTGTAAGCACTTCACTGAATTTATACCTAGAAATGTGCAGCCTGTTTATAATTTCTGCCATTAATGTAAACATTCACAGCGCTCTGTGAACTGTATGGGGCTATGAGCGAACTGCAGAACGCTCACCCCGACGGACTGTTTATTGTCGCCGGAGATTTCAACCATGCAAATCTCAAGACAGTGCTCCCTAAATTTCATCAGTATGTGGACTTTGCAACGAGAGGGGCGAACGCGCTTGATCTTGTTTACACAAACATCCCAGGCGCGTACTGGGCGGAGCCCCGCCCACACCTCGGCTACTCAGACCACATCTCTGTTATGTTAATTATAGCATACAGACCGCTAGTCAGACGCACAAAACCGCTTCAGAAGCAGGTGAAAACCTGGCCAGCAGGAGCCATCTCTGCTCTTCAGGACTGTTTTGAGTGTACTGACTGGCACATGTTCAGGGAGGCTGCAACATATGGCGATTCTACCAACTTGGAGGAATACACAGCATCAGTGACCAGCTACATCAGCAAGTGCACTGATGATGTCACTTTCTCCAAGACCATCACCACACGCTCCAACCAGAAGCCGTGGATGACTGCGGAGGTGCGCACGCTGCTGAGGTCCCGAGACTCGCCTTCAGAGCAGGCGATAAGGCAGCCCTAAGAACAGCTAGGGCCAAACTGTCACGGGCAATCAGAGAGGCAAAGCGCGCACGCCCAGAGAATCCACAGTCACTTCCAGGACAGCGGTGACACGCGGCGCATGTGGCAGGGCATCCAGGCCATCACCAACTACAGGACAACATCAGTTGCCTGTGACAAAGATGCCTCCCTTCCAGATGCGCTGAACGACTTCTACGCTCGGTTTGAAGTGCAGAACGACGTGATGGCGAGGAAGTCCACCCTCCTCCCAACGACCAGGTGCTCTGTCTTACCACGGCAGATGTGAGGAAAACTCTACATAGAGTCAACCCACGGAAGGCTGCTGGACCAGACAACATTCCTGGCAGAGTGCTCAGAGGATGTGCAGACCAGCTAGCAGATGTTCTTACCGACATCTTCAACATCTCTCTGAGCAGCGCCGTCGTTCCAACGTGCTTCAAGGCCACCACCATCATCCCCATGCCAAAGAAGTCTTCAGTGTCCTGCCTCAATGACTACCGTCCCGTCGCACTTACACCCATCATCATGAAATGCTTCGAGAGGCTCGTCATGAGGCAGATTAAGACCCAGCTGCCCCCCTCACTAGACCCACTGCAGTTTGCGTATCGTTCAAACCGTTCAACGGACAATGCCATCACCACAACCCTCCATCTGGCCCTCACCCACCTAGACAATAAGGACTCATACATTCGAATGCTGTTCATAGATTTCAGTTCAGCATTCAACATAATCATTCCCCAGCACCTGATTGGAAAGCTGAACCTGCTGGGCCTGGACACCTCCCTCTGCAACTGGATGCTGGACTTCCTGACTGGGAGACCTCAGTCAGTCCGGATCGGGAACAGCATCTCCACCACCACCACACTGAGCACTGGGGCCCCCCAGGGCTGTGTGCTCAGTCCACTGCTGTTCACTCTGCTGACTCACGACTGTGCAGCAATGCACAGCTCAAATCACATCATCAAGTTCGCCCATGACACGACCGTGGTGGGTCTCATCAGCAAGAACGACGAGTCAGCATACAGAGAGGAGGTGCAGCGGCTGACGAACTGGTGTAGAGCCAACAACCTGTCCCTAAATGTCGACAAAACAAAAGAGATGGTTGTTGACTTTAGGAGAGCACAAGGTGAACACACTCCGCTGAACATCGACGGCTCCTCTGTGGAGATCGTCAAAAGCACCAAATTCCTTGGTGTTCACTTGGCGGAGAACCTCACCTGGTCCCTCAACACCAGCTCTATCACCAAGAAAGCCCAGCAGCGTCTCTACTTTCTTCGAAGGCTGAGGAAAGCACATCTCCCAACCCCCATCCTCACTACATTCTATAGAGGGACTATTGAGAGCATCCTGAGCAGCTGCATCACTGCCTGGTTTGGGACTTGCACCGTTCGGACCGCAAAGCCCTGCAGAGGATAGTGAGGACAGCTGAGAAGATCATTGGGGTCTCTCTTCCCTCCATCAAAGACATTTACAAAAAACACTGTATCCGCAAAGCAACCAGCATTGTGGACTGACCCCACACACCCCTCACACAAACTCTTTACCCTCCTCCCGTCTGGCAAGAGGTACCGAAGCATTCGGGCCCTCACGGCCAGACTGTGTAACAGCTTCTTCCCCAAGCCATCAGACTCCTCAATACTCAGAGACTGGTTTGACACACACGTGTCCTGAGTTGCACTTTAATTACTGTCACTTTATAACTGTCTGCTACCTCAATAACTGCTATGTGCATAGAACACTATCTCATAGTATGTTATGTTTACATTTTAGAAACTGTCATCTTTTTGCACTACTGAGTACTGGTCGGCGCTGCACTGTCTATTGTCCTGTTCATTGTCAGAAATTTATTGTACTGTCCCGTACTTTTTGCACATGTTTGCACGTGCACTTTATATAGGTATATATAGGTTTTTTATATAGGCATTTTATTTCGTTGTGTTGTCTCATGTGGTCCTGTGTTGGTCCTTTGTTGTTTTTATGTAGCACCATGGTCCTGGAGGAACGTTGTCTTGTTTTGCTGTGTACTGTACTAACTGTATATGGTTGAAACGACAATAAAAACCACTTGACTTGACTTGATTTATTTCTGTTCCTTTGCTGAGAATTATATTTTACCAAAAAAAATGTAAAAAAATAAATATGATTTTTTAATAAAAACCAGGCTATACAGTTTTGTCCCTCAGTCTGAACTCAACCCAGTCACACCAACCACTTTCATCACATAAATATTTTGGAGTGACTATTTGCACCAGGTGTTAATAGCACCTGATACACAGAGCAGCGATTTGCAACCTAAAAGTCTTGTGTAAACATAAATTTAATTGCAACTGCTCTATAAGTGTTACTGCAGTGGTGCAAGGTGTAATGAAGGTGTGATTGTGCTGTTTCTTGTGAGTGACCAGAGTTCAAATTTGCCTTTTGTCTCACTCTTTTTCCTATGCTCTTTCCTGTCTCCACTCTTAATTTTCCTTTAATACTACTTATAAAAATAAATAAAAAGACATTTAAAGGTTGATTTCATCACAGTGATTTGGTCACAGTGAAGGTCGGGAAATTGAGAGAAGGGTTTGATACGGGTAAAAGGCGGGGTCTGACGATAGCACGCATTCCCTTCCTTGTCCAGGGCGAAAAGGGTGATAGCTTTTTTTGGTCGTGTGTAGATTGTATCGCTCCTTTTGTGAAAGTCTCAGGAGACTAACTCATATGAAAATTAACCATGGATTTACTATAGTTTTATTGTTGTGACCATGTATTTTTGACTAAAACCATACTTCTGATGCAATTAACCAATCATTTTGGGGTTACTATAATTTTACTGTAAAATACAATGTTGATACTATGGTTATTGTTGTAAAAGTTTTTTTATTTGTTTTTGTAAGGCAAGTTTAAGATTAGGTTTAGGGACAGGGGTTAGGGGTTAGGGGTCACATTCTTTTAAAATGTTCTGTAAGTGTTACATATGATGATTTATGATATGAAAGTGTGTAATAAAAATATAAAAATTTATTTTAAATCATTTGTAGGTATTTTCTATAGAATCATTTTTCATCTGTACCACTTTACCAACACTGCAAGAAAAAATCTGGAATTTGGTCAAAAGAGGGTCTTCAAAGGTTCTTCTTCCTCTTATTGAGTTTTTCATAATTTTTGCTTTTTTGAAGGTAGGCTTTCTATCCTAAGCTTTCTATAAAAGTATAATGTATTATGTGGCACTTGGATCAACATTAAAAGAGACAACAAAAAAGAAAAAGTACAATTTCCAAAAGTGTCCCACTTTTACTATATTCACCCTGCTGTAAATAAAAAAAAACTAAAACTAAAATTAATTCAAGGTCATTTTTAATATAGTTAGTTTTGGATTTATGAAAATGTGTTTTAGTTTAGTTTCTTTTTTCCAATCATTTAATATATATTTGAGGTGTCAAAATGTATGTGTTAACTTATGCGACACTGATTTAAATGTTATATAATATATAATAAGCCAAACATTGTGTTTGTCTTCTCAATGTTTGTGACATTCAAACAGACACCAGGATATAACTTGTCACTCAAGCAGAACACAAAGACTTCTTTCTTCCTGAGGGAGGGCTACTAGTCAAACTGGATCCTCACCTGAGGTGGAGTACAAGCTGCCAGAAAAGCTGCTAAACTCCCTCAGTGAATGTCTTGACTGCTTATGGCTGACTAATGCTGTGCTTAAACCAAGAATACACAGTCCGAGAAACTTCTAAATTTAGCAGTTGCTGCCTTTTCTGTATAAGTGATACTGAAACTTCAGAAACTCACCAGTATTCATCACAAGTCACTCACAGGTCAATGAGAAGAGACCCACCTCTATAATTTGAAAGGCAGTTCTTCCAGTCTTCAAAGGTTTGGGGTTTTGACGTCTTATTTTTCTTATTGGAGCCCGCAGGTTTCGATTACATTTAATCACACCAGACTTTCTATGCACCACCCGATTCTGGAGAAATTCTGTGATATCTGACACTCCTTTTCTGGTGTAGGAGTTCATCCCGTATGTCTTCACTAAGGGCGGAGTTTGGAGAAAGGTCCACTGGGAGTGGTTGAGCTCTCATCATGTGACAATATGCACCAGTGAACCCAGGCATTATGTGTCACCTGGCAGGTGTGTTTTCAATGTGTCTGTGAGTACTTGTATAAATCCTTGAGCCACTACCTTCCTGCTGTTCTATGCAAATGATTTAACTGAACAAAAGTACAAAAAGCAACTTATGGAGATGACTGAATCCTTTTGTATGTAAAGCTGGATCGCATGCTTAAAAGATCTTCAGTGCAGGGCAGTCAAAGCTTGTAGCAACTAATGTTTTGCACTTTGTAAAGCCATTTCAAATGGACTTTGATAAAAATTTATACAACACAGTAGAAATATTTGGTCGGTTCCAATACATAAGCTGCCTCCTGCCAACATAAGCAGCTGCTTGCTATGGCAGCATCCTAACTGACATAGGATCTCATAAATGACTGATTAACACTCTATATAGGTAGCAACTCAGTACTCCAAACAAATAGTGCTCCTCACGCACAGCACATACTCATGCACAGCACATGAGATACTGGACTGAAAATGTCAATACCAGTGAATCGAGAGGCAAAGCACAAAACTCTAATGAGCATAAATATAGATTAATATTTGTTTGGAACACTGTTTTTTTTTTAGGCACCACAGAAAATAAGTACTTTCAATGGGCATTAGTGGAACTGAAACACAGTTTCCTAAAGATTATTAGAAATTTGTGCTTCATTAGATTTCAATTGGTTAGGTTTGATGAATCAGGACAAATTCAGGATTTGACATAAATTCTGATATTTCAGGGATCACTGTGAAATAGTGATCACGCTGCTTCATTCACTCAGCCTCACTCTATGAATGGAATCCACATGAGATCAGTAAAAGATGTTGTTATAACCACTCGATGATAAATGAAAGTAAGATATGTGCAGAAGATAATGTGTAATTTGTAATATTTACATTCTGCATTCATAGTGCTAAAGCTAGCATGCTAACCTTGGCCATAGTGTGCAACTATTAAGCCAAGGCTAATCGACTTTGGAAAGGTCAGGGGCTGGATCCCTGTACCCTGGCCATACTCTTAGGGAGGGTTACTTTTGAAATGTATTCCACTACAGATTGCATACTACATGCTGTAAAATTTTATTTATAACGTAATATGATAGATTACTCAAGGTCAGTAACGTTTTCTAAATACTTTGGATTTAGAAAACGAACATGTACTGGTACATGTTTTCACTTGTTTTGACTATAAAAACTCTGCCATTAGAGTAAGACAAAATACACGTGTTAAAAATACTTTCTCTAAAAAGCCTAAATGTCTTATGCAGTGTTGTTTCTAAAACAAGATTAATCTAATTGATAATTTTTTAAGGATTTTTAGGTATTTTTACAGGAAAACAATACAAAAAATATTATCAAGTATATGATTTTTGCCCTAATATCAAAGGTCTTACTAGAATTTTCTTGAAAAATAAACATGATCATGTCTTGTAACATGTGCATGTAAAATGGCTAGAAATAGCATTTTAGCTTAGCGCAAAGCTAACAATTTACACAAGGTTTATTTCTATTACTTCTGCTCCAAACTTACTACTCTGTCTGCTCGTATAAATGTAACACATCATAAGAATGATGTGAAAATAAATGATTTCCATCTGAAAGGACTAAATATTAAATTAAACAAATGGCAATAAAAGGCTAAGTAATCTCTTCTGTAATCATAATACTTTGAATGTAACTGTATTCTAATTATCAATGATTTAATTGTAACTGTAGTGGAATACAGGTACTGATATTTTGTATTTTAAATATGTAATCCCATTACATGTATTCCGTTACTCCCCAACACTGACAGTATATATATATATATATATATATATATATTTGTATACACACACTAGGGGGCCAAAAGTTTGGAATAATGAACAGATTTAGCTGCTTCTGAAAGAAATTGTTACTTTAATTCACCAAAGTATCATTCAGCTGATCACAAAGTATAGTCAGGACATTACTGATGTAAAAAAAAAAACAGCACCATCACTACTTAAAAAAAGGTTCTTTTTTATTAAATCTAGACAGGCCCCATTTCCAGTAGCCATCACTCCAACACCTTATTTTTGAGTAATCATGATAAATTGCTAATTTGGTTCTAGAAAATCACTTGCCATTATATCAAACCCAGCTGAAAGCTATTTGGTTCATTAAATGAAGCTTAATATTGTCTGTGTTTGTTTTTTAGTTGCCACAGTATGCCTAAGACTGGCATGTCATAAAGTCAATATTAGGTCATAAATGGCTAAAAAGAAACAGCTTTCTCTAGAAACTAATCAGTCAATCATTGTTTTGAGGAATGAAGTCTATACAATGCTTGGAATTGCTAAAAAAGAAAAAGAAAACTGAAGATTTCATACAAAGGTGTACACTAGTCTTCAAAGACAAAGAACAACTGGCTCTAACAAGGACAGAAAGAGATGTGGAAAGCCAGATGTACAACTAAACAAGAGGATAAGTACATCAGAGTGTCTAGTTTGAGAAATAGACGCCTCATGGATAGATGCCACATGTCCTCAGCTGACAGCTTCATTGAATTCTGCCTGCTCAACACCAGTTTCATTTTCAACAGTAAATAGAAGACTCGGGGGTTAAGGCCTTAAGGGAAGAATTGCAAAGAAAATTTAGCTGCAAGCAGCAATTTTTGGGGTTCAAGCCTTTTAAGAACTTTTAAGTATGCATAAAAGGTATGTATTTGTATCTGTACAGTACATTGTAAGTAGCTGAATTTGTAAACTGGTGTATTATATGACTGATGTGTTGTTGTGTTCAACGATCCTGAAACAGGATAATTGTTATGGTGGTAATTCTTTTTTTTTTTTCACATTTTAACTGTTAGAAAGCCACAAAGCACCAATCTCCAAAAAGGTTTTAGAAATTAAAAATGTTATTTTAGGAATTATAGGCTTTTGGATACACTTGTTCAAGCCCACATGATAAATGCAACCCCTAAATAACTAGATAACTTTTCTTTGATAATTATTGACCTAGGGAGTCCTAGATGTAGTTCACAATAGCAGGTAAAATTGGATAGTATACAATCATTTACACACCATTTATACAGCCATTTTGCTGAAATTTGATTGGCTGCTGGCAGCCATGTTGTTTTATTTGTCTGAGTCATATTGTAGAATATGTCATCATTTGGCCCCTACAAGAAGCATACCAATTTAACTTAATTGATAATACAGTTGCGTGGTTATGAGCAATGTTTTAGTTGTATCACCCCACCCCCATTCGCGATTTTAATACGGACACAAAATGTGCTGTTGTATATGTGTATCAAGTTTCGTAACATTTGGCCTTTTCGTTTGGTAGATATTGGACAATACATACAAAATGGACGACGCCTGACCAATTCGTTGGCTTATATCTTCGCAATGCTTTGAATCAAAATTTATTTGATAACCTTTTTTCAGGAGGGTTCATAGTAGACACACCAATTTTTGGGAGAATTGGATATAGGGCCTAGGAGGAGTTCGAAAATGTTGCTTAGAAAATTAGAATAGCGTAAACATTTTATAAAATACAAAAAAACGAAGATATAAATTTTGTAGGGCTTGGTTCAAGGAATTAGAGTAGAAAATAATTTTAGATTATTTAACTCGTTTGCAGAGTTATTGGCGAAAACGTAAATGTGCTGGTTATAGCGCCACATTTTGGCCAATTTTCATAAAACTTGGTACACAGTCTGACACTGTCTACAAATATCGTCTAGGTTACAGATGTAACCTCTTTCCCTGATGGAGGGAACGAGACGTTGTGTTGGAGAGGCGACATTAGGGGTCTCTCTTGAGCACTGAATATACCTCTGATCTATGAAAAAAGGCAAATGAGAATTTGGCAGCTAGTATTCGCATACCCCGCCCCTGGACATACGGGTATAAAGGCGAGGAAATACTATGAGTTCATTCAAGATTTTTCTGAGGAGCCGGAAATGGTCCGGCCACTACAGTGGCTCGGCTCAGTAATGTGGCCGGAAGGACACAACATCTCGTTCTCTCCATCAGGGAATGGAGGTTACATCCGTCATGTAAGATCTCCATGCTAGGGGCACCAAAGGGACGAGTATTTTTGACTTACCCGGCAGGGCGGAGCAGGTAGTATGGCGTCGGGATGAAAGGGTGCGTCCCGAGGCTCTAGTGCTGAGAAAAGACTCAAAGCACTTACCTTGCTCACACGGCAGGGGGCGGGTTGGTGACTGAGGAGGAGATCTGGTGGCAGAGTGCCGTGAGAATGGCATTTGCTGGCCAGGTGACCCAGAGACAAAGGAAATAGCTATTTTATTGAGAATTTGGGTACTGCAGCCCCGTCTAAGGGGAGCGGCAAATGAAATAAATTCAACAAAAGATTCTCCTCCCGGCCCTCCACCGGGGGACGGAGTGGTCTTACCATCTCCGGAGCTAACATCTCGGGCTCTGGGTCGACTGTCTCAGGAGCGCCTGGGAGCCTTCCGGGTCCTCGAGGGGGTCCGTGAGACAGGGGCGTCTGCTTCCTGTGGGGCGTTCGACGTGTGGGCTGAGAGCTGGGCCCAGGTTGAGGCGGAGCAGCCTGTTGTCTCTTCGCTGGGGGACGCCCTCGGCGAGCAGACGGAGCATGGCCCATGGCGGCAGACTTGCGGCGGGGCAGGATATGAGAAATGGCCTCATCTGTTTCTTCACCACGGAGAACTGCTGGGTAAAGTCCTCGACGGTGTCGCCCAAGAGGCCGAACGGGGAGACTGGGGCATTGAGAAAGCGAATCTTGTCGGTCTCACACATCTCGACCAAGTTCAGCCACAGATGACGTGACTGCGCTGTGACCTTCGTGGCTCTAAGGGCGAGGTCGGTCGCTGAGCGCAGTTCCTGAAGCACATCGGGATCAGGGCTACCCACGTGCAGCTCTTTGAGCGCCATGGCCTGATGGACTTGCAGGAGGGCCATGGTGTGCAGTGGTGCTGTAGGCCTTTGCAGTCAGCGAGGATGTTGTCCTACAGGCCTTGGAAGGGAGCACAGGGTGACCCCGCCAGGTGGTAGGGTTTTCCGGGACACAGGTGGAGCACAACAGCCCTATCCACCGGGGGAATCACCGTGTACCCGTGGGCCACTCCGCCGTCGAGTGTAGCGAGAGCGGATGATCGAGTGGCTTCGTGACGGGTGGAGAAGGGTGCTCTCCACAGTGACGTCAGCTCATCATTCACCTCCGGGAAAAACGGGACCGGGGGGGCGTGGCCATGAGCGGCGCCCAGACCCCAGGAACCAGTCATCCAACTGCGATGGCTGTGAGGAGGACGGAGGTTTCTAGTCCAAGCCTATGCTGGCGGCGGCCCGGGAAAGCATATCGGTCATCTGAGCGTCAGACTCAGCCTGGGTGGGCTGGCCCGAAGGCGGCAGCCCAGGGGAGTCATCCGCGTCAGACGCCGCGCTCTCCGATGCAGCGGCGAGCTCATCCACCTCGAGCTCCAGAGGATAGGCAGGCTGGCTGTGAGGCGAGCTGCTGTTGCCTCGAGCGGTGGTCCGAGAGGGGGTACCCGACGGAGCTGCACCCGCTGCCACCCCCAGATCGCTTCCAGCGCCACCGGCACCGTCCTCAATCCCGTGGGAAGAAGGAGCAATGCGGGGGCGGCTGGAGTGGCTTGCTTTCTGTTGAAAGCGAGTCGCGACTGCAACGTTGCCATGGTCATGCCCTCGCAGTGAGAGCATGAACCATCCACAAACGCAGCCTCGGTGTGATCGCTGCCCAGACACACGAGACAACGCTTGTGGCCGTCTGAAGCGGAGAACACTCTACCGCATCCAGGAACTACACAGGGGCAGAAAAGCATCTTTAGAAAGACACATCCTGAAAAGGACGTTCAACGCTGCTGTGTATTGCTCTTTGACTGAAAATATACTCTTTTAGAGGAATCACTCTTTTAAATAACTCTCTTAGAGTTTATTTTTCTGCGCTGTCGAAGCACCCAGGGGCAAATTGCCTTTATACCCGTATGTCCGGGGCGGGGTATGCAAATACTAGCTTTTTTCATAGATCAGAGGTATATTCGGTGCTCAAGAGAGACCCCTAGTGTCGCTTCTCCGACACAACGTTGAAGAGAGCGACAGACGGGGATCTGAAGTTTCGTAATGGTCTGCCATTCAGATTTTATGTTATACTGTAAGCTGCTGAAATTTGTTTGGATACTGGCGGCCATGTTTTTTATTTATCCAACTGATATTGAATGATATGTTAGCCTTTGGCCCCTACAAGAAGTATACCAATTTTATACCAAATAAGTAAACGTAATTGATCATACGGTTGCAGAGTTATGAGCGTTTGTTTGTAGTAATGTCCCCTATAGGCGAATTTTTCCTGATTTTCATGCATTCTCAGAATGTCCTGTTGTCTATGTGTATCAAGTTTTGTAACATTTGGCCTTTTTGTCTGAAAAGGCTCCTTGCTACCCTAAATCAAATGAACAAAACTGGAAGTCTGTATGACATTCTGGTGCAGAGATGTATGTTTTGTTACTTTGTTGCTAGGATAAACCCATATTGTTGCTAGACAGTTACCAAGGTGATACTCAATTGGCTCTTTGCTACCTTGAGTCTAGTGAATGAAACCAGAAGTCTCTACAGCATTCTGATCCTGAGATCCCCATCTAAGCATTTTGAATGAAAGTAAATGGGATTTGCTGGCTAGGTTGCTCTAAATGGTTGCTAGGCCATGGCTAATTTGTTTCTATGATGATACCTGAAGTTTGATTGCTCTCCCAGTAAAACAAGCCAATTGTCATTTCTCTAGGACAATCTGATCCAAAGATATCTCACTCAGCCATTTTTAATGGAAGTCAACAGGGCTGGTTGCTAGGGTGCTCTAAATGGGTGCTTGGGTTTGGCTAGCCACTGACCAGAGAGATTCTTATTGGCTAATTACTAACCTGACTCAGAATATCCAATCGCCAAGTGTCTACAAAATTCTGTTCTGAAGATACCCTTCTGAGCCATTTTGATTGGAAGTCTAAGGGGTGGTTGCTAGGGCCATTTCCAAAAATATACTTAAAGACTGATTGGTAGCACAAGTGAAATGAGCCTTCCCTTACGTTCTATGACATTCTGTTTGGGAAATATGATCCCACAAAATGTATTGTCTTGTCATGGTAGAAAACAATTGTTTTCATTGAATGCCTATGGGGCACATTTGGGCTGGTTTTAAGGCAAGCATTTTACAGTTTTCGGACGCAGCCATGTAGAGATGAAAAACATTTTATAAAATGATAAAAAACTGATATACATTTTGTAGGTCTAGATGCAAGGATTTAGAGGTAAAAAGCATTTTGATTTTAATGTGTTCTGAAGCCAAGTAATTGGCAAAAATGAAACTTTTTGTTATAGCACCACCTTGTGGCCAATATTCACAAAACTTGGTGCACTGTCACATTCTGAAACTGTCTACAAATATGTCAAGTTTTGTAATGGCTGGCAATTCAGATTTGATGTTATTAGCTAATGAAATTTGATTGGCTGCTGGCACCAATGTTTTTAAAGATATGCTACTGTGCTCATAGACCTTGATGGCACCTTGGACAAAGTATGTGTATGTATGAGTGGGTTTGGGCCACACCTACATACTATTAGCAATTTAAAACCGACTGAATTAAGTGTATTTTTTTTATACTATGTTATTATACTATGTTTGTTTTACATAATGTATATTTAAATAATATTGGTAAAACACATTCTATATAATTTTTCAATTAATGCTGAATTTAAGTTAAAAATAGAGCAAAGGCATTTAAAATCCAGTGAATGAAGGCAGATTACTGCCATCTGGTGGAAAGAAATTCAGAAAATCATATGTAACACTATGGTGTGGCCACTAGATGCCTGTAAAGCTCTATATACGGTAAATATAAATATAAACAGATTTGTGCTGATTAAAGTAGTTTCAGGCATAGTTATCTACTTTTATTTGGTTGGATGTATATTTAGACATTAGCAAACTACTTTTTGTTAAAGTTCTTTGTTTGATAAAATTTTGTTTTTAAGCATCACTTTTTGGATTATGATTACAGTCAATAATTTTGTTACACATAATCTAGCTCGTATTAATTTCCAATAAAAAAAGAAAATGAATTCTTCATCAGAGGTAGAACTGCCTGATGTCATCCTCTTAGTTGAGTGTTCAGACTCAATTAACTGGTAAACAGTCTCAAACTCAGCCTATGATTTCACTGTTTGCATGCAGTGTGTGTGTGTGTGTGTGTGTGTGTACATGTGAGTGGGTGTGTCTAATATACACTCCTGATGTTTTTTTAGTTTAACCCCTTCATTGATATGTGCTTTGTTCCTGTATTGTGACTGAATTATTGATTGATCATATGTGTGTGCATAAGTGTTTCTGTGTGAGTGTGTGTATTTTGCAGTCTTGATGTTTTAGTTGAACCACTTCATTGCTGTGTTCATCTGCAGTTTATATTCCCCCAAAATGCTCTGTATTTTACACATTTTCGTATTTCCAATTAATTTGTTATGGTGGTCATTTATTTTATTTTTTTTTAACTTTTTAACTGTTATAAAGCCACAAAGCACCCAATCTCCAAAAAGGTTTTAGAAGTTTGAATATTTCTTTTAGGAATAATAGGCTTTTAGATACACTTGGTCTAACCCACATGATAAATGCAACCCCTAAATAACTAAAGTTCAACTTTTCTTTGATTGACCTTGGAAGTCCAAGATGTAGTTCACAATAGCAGGTAACATTGGAATATATACAATAATTTACACACCATTTTTACAGCCATTTTGCTGAAATGATTGGCTGCTGGCGGCCAATCGAATCATATTGATTTGATCAATTTATATTGTAGAAAATTGTCAGCATTTGTCCCCAACAAGAAGCATTCGAAAATTCCTTTAACTTTTTGTCAAGAGGGTTCATAGTAGACGCATACAAATTTTGGTGAGAATCAGATATATGGTCTAGGAGTTTGAAAAAGTCGCTTTTTTTAGAAAATTAGAATAGCAGAAATTTTTTATAAAATGCAATAAAACAAAGATATACATTTTATAGGTCTTGGTGCAAGGAGTTTTTGGCAAAAACGTAAATTTCCTTTATAGCGCCACCCTCTGGACGATTTTCATAACTTGGTATGTCTATAAATATCTCAAGTTTCATAATGGTCGGCCATTCAGATTTGACGTTAGTAGCCACTGAAATTTGATTGGCTGCTGGCAGACATGTTTTTTTTATTTACCCGACTGATATTGTATCCATTTGCCACACAATTAGCCATTGTGTGTATGTGTGAAACACCACGTTATTACAGATGCGTAAAACTCGTTAGCACCATCCATTGGCTGATTTCTTTCAAATTTCTCACAGACCTCTAGGGCCAGGAACAGGCTCACCGAGTTTTGTGCAGATCAGCCTCCGTTAACCTTGTCAAATAGGTGCTCATACTTCATTGGCCGATGGCAGACATCTTTTTTGAGATATGTCAATGTCCTCATAGACAGTCATGGCACCTTAGACAAAGACACTGCATGCTGATGCAGTTTTCAAATTAATAAGACTAACGGTTGCGTAGAGCTGTTTTCCTGTTATAGCGCCACCAAGTTGTCAACCTCCAATTGAGCTCATACACATGTGTACTGAGTTTGGTGAAATTATCTAATTTCTTTCAGGGGTTATAGCCATTTTAGTAGCAATGGCCTGCACTTTTAGAATGTTTTGGTACCCCTTAGCGACCGTGAGTTGAAATTTCACATTTCACAATTATTGATAATCAGATCAGAATCCAGAGTATATTTCTGCACTGGTTTGGTTCCAATCAGACGAAAAACCTAGGACGAGTTCTCAAAAGTAGATTATTACAAAAATAGTGATAGCACAACCTAGTGGGCAATTGTTTTTTGTTTTTTTTTAATTTTGCACAACCCTCTTAGACCAAAAGTCAAAGTTTTCCACTAATCACTTAACTGTATTCCACTATAGTTACATTCCGATCGATCATTATTAACCTTGTGTAATAGCTGTTGAAATTTGATTGGCTGATGGAGGCCATGTTTTTCAACATACGTTATTGTCCATATAGACAATGATGGTGAGACAAAGACAATCTACGCACATTTTGAAGTCAATAGGATTAACGGTTTCATACAATTAATTTAATATTTTTTTTGTATTATAGCGCCACCATGTGGCAAAACTGCGCCAACTTTTCTGGGCGACAAAGGATTGACCTCTTACATAAGCATGCCAAGTTTGGTGAAAATATCTAATTTACTTCAAGAGTTATAGCCATTTACTTAAAATTGGCCACTGCTCCTGCAGATGTTTTTGCATACCGTAAATAGAGAAGTTCAAACTTTTTTGATAACTTTTGATATTGAGACTCCATAGAATCATTTGGCACTGGTTTGGTCCCAATTGGATGAAAAACCTAGGACTAGTTCACAAAAGTAGGTTTTATGAAAAACCCAAGACGGGAGAAATATTTTATAGGCGGAAAAGAAATCGGATTCCAATGGAATAAAGCACTTGAGTCTACGACAAACGGTCTAGGATTTCTGAGTAGCGAGCAACGCGACTACCATCTGACCAAGTTTCAAGTCTCTAGATCTTATGGTTTGCTCTGCCCGATCAGTTTTATGGCAGAATAATAATAATAATAATAATAATAATAATAATAATACAAATCTTAACAATTACAATACGGTTTCAATGCTAAGCGCTTGAACCCCTATATATAGCTGCAAGCAGTGATACTCAAGCCAATAATTGACACCTGGGGTCAAGCCAATTATCTGCACCATGAGCAGCAAAAGAAGCTTTGTGACATGTTTTTGGTTAGAGTTCGATGAATAGTGGATGAGAAGTTAGAAAAAGTTAACTTTCAATCATAAAAAAATCTATTTATTTAAAAATAACTATAGGCTCAAGTTCACTTTTGCACGTTCTTTATCGAATTCGTTGAAGTGTCATTCGAAAACGGTATGGTTTATCAAAATTCTGTGAATAGCTTTTTGTTGAGAGTGCCTCTTGATGATGCAGGCAAATTTTCATGCAAATTGGACAAAGAGTCTAGGACGAGTTCAAAAAGTAGTTTTTTCAGAAAATTCTAAACACTGGAAAAGTTTTCATGGTGGAAAATGACGTCATAGGATGCAGTCGAATCATCTTGAGCCAAGAAATCAGAGGGGAAAATAATTTAGTTTCTAGTACTCCTGGTTCATAAGTTATTAACATAAACGTGAGTGCAAATTTGGGCAGTTGGTGGCACTAGAGGGTTTGAGGTAGAGTGCCAAATTTGCTGTGGTAACAGATCTTACTGTCCTCTATCGGTTTGTCAAATTTCATAACTTTCCTGCAAGCGGTACTATGGGCTACCATAGACTCAACAGCGAAAGAAGAAGTGGAAGAATAATAATAAGAAGGAAACTAACGAAAACAGTAGGGGTCTTTCGCCCCTTCAGGGCTTGACCCCTAATAATAAAAGTCCTTACAGTAACAAAAGGGTTTCAGACCTTTGGGCTTGAACCCCTAAAAAGCTAAAAGACATTGTCAGTGTACCATGATTCTTCAAATACGTTTATATGCATTCATACACCTATGAAAGCCTTAGACTTAAAAGATTTCTTATCCTGTGGCTCCCTCTGGTGGACAAAAAATAATATTACAGCTTTCATTGGTCAGATAAATGGTTGATTATTTAAATAAATCATAAATCGATGAAATTTAGTATGATTCCTCAAGAATGTCCTGTTTTCCATTTTTGCTAAGTTTTGTGTAGTTAGACATTTGTGCACACAAGGTACAGGAATATTAGTCATAATGGGCCACACTAGTCACATATTTGATTGTATCTTCTTGACAATTTAATGGATCAAAATAATTTTTATAACATTTTGCCTTTATGGTCTAGTGCTGACCTTGGCCACGTTTGGTGAAAATCTGATTAATGCCCTAGGAGGAGTTCGAAAAAGCAGGGTTTTCAGTAAATTAGAATGCAAGAAACATTTTATAAAACTATAAAAATTGGGAAGGCACGTGACGCATCAATGGTGGCGCAGCTCTGAAAAGTCACTCTCCACACCACTTGCATTTTTTCAGGTCTTTGAAGGGAAATTAAATGCTAAATTACGTAAAATCGTCGAAAATGTCGACACAAGCCACGCTTGTTCATACTAGGGAGGAGGCTACCTCTCCCATCAAGAAGAAATTCAGGGAGTCTACCAACACTATCTCCCGAGCTGATTTGGATGGCGCCATTTTGACCGGAGTGAAACAAGCCTTGAGCTGAACAAAGTACTGATTTAGACAGAATTGTCACTGTCGCTATCAAATCCGCTATAGATGATGTGCTGACGCCTCAGATTTTAGATCTGAAATGTGAAATTGAAAATGCAAATAAAGCAGTCAACGCTATAACCGGGAAGATCGAGCAAATGGGGAAATCGGTCTCTCTGCTCCAATCCAGATACGACACTATGCAGGCGGCTGTTCGCAAAAATAGGGATCAGACTAGCGATCTGAAATCTAAATGTGACGACATTACAACAAAGATCGCTGACATAGAAGACCGCAGTAGAAGATCTAACATACGGCTAGTCGGCCTCAGAGAAGGCGCTGAGGGAGATGATTGTATCGCTTTTTAAAGGCGAACCTGCCCAAATGGATACCTTCCATCGCGAACAGAGAAATTAAAATCGAACGTGCACACCGCATCTACTCAGACAAGCAGTCTAAACGCCCACGCACAGTTATATTCAAACTGTTGGATTATTCCGATAGACAAGCCATTCTCAACGGAGCGAGGGCCGTATACCCAGTCAAGTTCGGCAATGAACCCCTTCATTTCTTTCCGGACTATAGTGCAGACACTACAAAGAAAAGGAAGGCTTTCACTGAGGTGCGCAAGAAGATGGATGCACTCGGATTTCAATCGTTTCTCCTCTTCCCGGCTACACTTAAGGTCATTCATGCAGGGAGACAAAACCACTTCCATTCGCCGTTGGAGGCCGAGCAGTATCTTCTGTCTTCACAGCCTGGGAATGACATCGCTATAGCATCCGTTGAATTGCCTCCTCAACTGGGCCGCTGTGCTGACATGGACATGGAGCATTCCGTAATTTAGTATGGAAAACGTATTAGCAAGCATACTGTATGCTTCTATAAGCCATTCATCACACTTTTCTTATTCGTTGATTGGTTTTTGTATAGGTAGAATAGGTTATGGACATTATTGGTTACTGAGGTAGGCTCCACTGTATTTCATTTCTCTAGGCCTCTAACTTTCTGAGCAGATCGAGACTATATAGGAATTTATCCTATGATTTATCTTTTATTTTTTTATTTTTTTCTTTCTTTTTTACACAATTTGTATTACAATCTTGACTCCTTCCCTATTCTTCTACAAAATATTTCCTTAGTAGTGGTCGGGATCCTACCGCAATTGTGCAGTCACGGCTCTTGTAAACTATAGCCCTACGCTAGCCAGGGGATCCGTTATATCCTCGCGGCTTGCAAAGTGTATGTACATAGTTTTGTTCACGTTCGTCGGTGTTTTGTTCGCGGCAGCAACTAATTTTAATGTACAATTTTTTCCAAATGGTTTTCGAGGCCTGAGCTTCTCTACAGTTCACTCGTCATTCTATCTCACACGTTATGTCTGCTTTTAATATTCTAAGTTGGAATGTGAGGGGTTTAAATTCACCCATAAAGCGCACTCGCTGTTTGGAATTTTTACGACGGAAAGATATATCTATTAGCGCTCATCCAAGAAACCCATCTTAAAGACGGAGATGCTCATCGCTTTCAAAATAAATATTATAAGATATTGGCATGCTCATGTGCGCTTAACAGATCTAAAGGTGTCTTAATCCTGTATAAGAGATCCCTAAATGTATCTGTGGATTCAATAGGGAAAGATGACTGTGGGCGGTTCGTATATGTTGCCACTAGAATCAATCATACTAAAATCCTTTTAACATCTATATACGCACCGAATGTATGTGACCGCCAATTTATGGATTACATTTCTGGAACTTTGATTAGTTTTAATGATTATCAGACTATTTTAGGCGCGGATTTCAATGCTTGTGTCCACCCTGAGTTAGACCGCTCTTCCACTGACTCTATCGTAACACCCTCGTCAGTAGCTCTAAATAACTTAATCGGAGAGCTTAATCTTGTAGACCCATGGCGTATTCAAAACGGTAATTCTAAAGTTTATACATTTTATTCTGCACGCCACAAATCGTTTTCTAGGATCGACTATATTTTGATTGACCCGTCCCTAATCCAACACATCAGTACTATTGATATTTTGCCTATTTTGATCTCTGATCATTCACCGGTTATCTGTAACATCACTATAGGTGCTAAAATCTCCAAAGTCAATAGATGGCGCTTTAACTCTACATTATTATATGATATTTCCTTCCTAGATCAACTTAGACAAGAACTAATTATTTTTTTGGAAATTAATTCCCACTGCCATAATCCACAGACGCTATGGGAAGTTACAAAATGCTTTTTAAGGGGTAATTGCATTTCATATTCTGCCAAAGTCAAAACCTCTAGGAATAAACGGTTTGAAGAGTTAGAAAAAAGATTAATGATCTAGAACATCAACAGGCTTGTACCTTCTCCGACAAGCTTAACAAGGAGCTATCTTTACTGAAAGCAGAATATACTTCTCTATCTATATCCAAAGCTGAGTTTATCATCCATAGAACAAAGCAAAAATACTATTTTAATGCAGATAGGCCTAGCAGACTGCTCGCACTGAAACTTAAAGAGTGCTGAATCTAAAGCCAGCATCGATGTTATTAAAACTGGCTCTGGTGAAATTACTACGGGCCCAAAGGCTGTTAATGATGAGTTTAGATTATTCTATTCTACGTTGTATTCTTCTGAGGTCTGCTTCGACAGAGGAGAATGTAGCGATTTTCTCAGTCACCTGAATCTTCCCACTTTACCAATGTCTGCTCAGGAATTACTGGATGCTCCTATAACACTGGAGGAACTCCATAATGCAGCTAAATTGTTGCAGAGAGGTAAATCTCCCGGCCCAGATGGAATCCCTCCGGAGTTTTATCTAGCCATCTGGGATATTGTGGGCCCCCTACTTCTGGAGTCCATTAATTATGCCATTAATAATGGTACACTTCATAGAGATCAAAATGTTGCTATCATTACCCTGTTGCTTAAAAAAGGCAAAGATCCTCTAAGTTGTTCTAGTTATCGTCCAATATCCCTGATATCAGCTGACGTCAAGATCCTAGCCAAAGCATTGGTTTTAAGATTGGAACCATATATTGATAATCTGATTCATTATGACCAGACTGGCTTCTTGAAGGGCCGCTTAGCATCGGACAACATGCTCGACTATTACACATCATTGATTATGCTCAGTCCACTAATGCTACCTCAGCCATTTTTTCTTTGGATGCTCTCAAAGCATTTGACAGGCTTGAATGGGATTATTTGTGGGCTGTTCTAGAGCGTTTTGGATTTGGTCCCAAGTTTCTAAATATTATACGACTGCTATATAAATGCCCCTCTGCTTCCGTGATTGACAGGTTTTTACCAATCGCAACCTTTCTCACTTCAAAGAGGTTGTCGGCAAGGTTGTCCCCTGTCACCAATTTTATTTGCACTCTCTCTAGAACCTCTCGCACAAGCTATTAGACAAAGCCAAACAATAACACCGTTAGCCATTAATACCTCACATCACCACATCTCATTATATGCCGATGATATCATGCTTTATCTCTCAGACTTAAATACCTCCCTACCGGAAGCTTTGTGTTTGTTCAACTCCTTTAGCACTATGTCTGGGTATAAAATAAATTGGGATAAGTCATCCTTAATGGCACTTAATAGTATTACTAAAGCAGTACCCCTACCTAGTGGCCTTGTCTTTGCTAACTCATGCACCTACCTTGGTATTAAAATAGCTGATTCTTTGTCTAAGATTGTCCAGACAAATTTTTCTGAAATCAGTCAGAAAATTAAGCATGACATACAGAGGTGGGATAATGTTAAAATGTCAATGCAAGCCAGAATTAGCACGGTTAAAATGAACATCTTGCCCAGAATTAACTTTTTATTTTTCATGCTCCCGTGTTTTCCTCCCCCAAATTTTTGAAGGAAATGAATTCAATAATCTCTAAATTCATCTGGGGTGGTAAGCGTCCTAGAGTCAGCTTTTCAGCCCTACAGCGTGCAAAAATGCATGGCGGTCTTGCACTTCCTAATTTATTGCTTTACTACTTTGCTTTCCAAATTAGGGCCATGCGTATTTGGGTAGACACTCACTCCAAAGTACCCTGGAGAAGCATTGAGTCTGAACGCGTCCTTCCCCACAGACTTCAAGATCTGCCTTTCACTGGTGTATGCTCAAGAAGTTCACGTCAGAAGTTCGGAAATATTATCTCAGTCACTTTAAAAGCGTGGTTCAATGCAGAAAAGATTACAGGTCACGTTAAAAAAATCTCACGCCAGTCTCCTCTTTGGAACAATGCCCGCCTATTATCTGGTAATCAACCTTTCATTTACCCTTCCTGGTCCCTAAAAGGTGTGTTCACATTTGGTGATATATTCAATAACAGTGGATTGCGCACATTCCAAGATATTCAAACAGATTACTCTTTGCCAGGTACCTCCTTCTTTATGTATTTGAAGTTGAGATCTGCAATGAAAGCATATGGGGTACCTTGGAATTCCAGCCTAGATGATCACCCATTGTTAAAGTGGTTAAAAAATACTGGGGAAATTCAGGGTTCAGTGTCCTTGATTTATAAGCGACTACTTGAATGTTCATATAAAACCCTGAAGGTATTAGCTGTGTGGGAGAGAGAACTTTCATGGTTGGGATATAGTCCTGACTGGGATACAGTCTGGTCAAATCTTTGTCTTACCTCCAAAAACCCCTCGCACATTCTTATTCAT
The DNA here is from genome assembly GCF_025860055.1 of Xyrauchen texanus. Lineage (NCBI taxonomy): Eukaryota > Metazoa > Chordata > Actinopteri > Cypriniformes > Catostomidae > Xyrauchen > Xyrauchen texanus. The sequence continues at coordinate 10,147,812 of NC_068314.1, forward strand.
TTTAAAATTGTACACAAAATGTATTGTACCCCATACAAACGATATTTGATGAAACTCTCCTTAAACCCTAATTGCAGTCTATGCAACAACAACTCTAAAGGTACCTTTTTGCATATGTTTTGGGATTGTTCAGTTATATCAAAGTTTTGGAAACATGTAGTTGAAGTACTAAAACATATCACAAAGTTGCAGTTCGACCCTGACCCTTGCCTTATGTTGTTGAATGATGATTCTTCATACAACTTTACGCTAGTTCAGAGAAGATTGTTATTGTCTGGTTTCACTGCTGCTAAAAAACAATTATACAGCAATGGTTCACTCCTGACCTGGACCTGAGAAGATTCTGGCTGCTGTCCTTTCATTATATCGTTTGTTTAGAACGCAGCACTGCAAGGATTAATGGGGCTAAAATACAAACGGTCACTTATTGGTGTAGCATAGCTCAAGCTCTAAAAGAACTGTTTTAATCGATGATGTATTATTCTGTGCTGTAGTTGACTGCCTGGATTTATCTGTATGTGTTTTTTTTTTTTTTTTTTTAAGTTAACCATCCTTGTGTTTCTTGGGTGTTTGTTTGTTTTGGTTTTTGTTTTTGGTTTTCATTTTGGTTTTCATGCTGTCACCCGACGTTTGTCATTATCTCAAAAATAAAATAAAAAAATAATCACAAAAAATAAAACTATAAAATTTAAATAAAATTGTCATATACATTTTGTAGGACTTGACGCAAGGATATAGAGGTAAAAATGATTTTGATTTTAATGTGCTCGGATGCGGCGTATTTAGCAAAAACTTTGTATCATGGTGCAGGGCTTTAATCTTTAATTTTCTTTTATCAAAGGGGGGCCACACTATCAAGAGTGCTAGAGATGACTGTATTTATAAGTTCTTCTAGGCTTTGGGGTTTACTGAGTGTATGAGATAGATCTGAAGGTTTTTAGCTATCTTTAGTGGTCGAAAGAATAGTTCTACCTGAACGATAGCATGATGTACTGTAGATTGAGAAACATTAGCTGATCGCAGCATACAAGAGATGAGGTAATGATCCGAGATGTCATCGCTCTGCAGCAGAATTTCTATATTATCAACATCAACTCCATATTAGACACAGAATGAAATCTAGCATATGATTATGTCGATGAGTTGGTCCTGTTACATTTAGTCTGACTCCAAGAGAGTTGAGAATATAGATAAATGCTAATCCCAATGTGTCATTTTCATTATCTATGTGAATGTTGAAGTCTCCAACAATTAGAGCTTTATCTACAGTAACTACAAGATCTAATTAAAAACATTTGAAAATTCACCAAGGAAATCAGAATAAGGCTCGGGTGATCTGGGAGGGATGGAGTCCGTGTCTTTTTAGCAGGTCAGATCTACCCCAAAAACTCTTCCAATTGTCTATAAATCCTATTTTACTCTTCAGACACCACTCCACATCCAGCCATTCAGTGACACTGTAGCAAGGGTAAAAGTCAGCAGAGTTTTTTATTTAAATCTGACGGTGTCACATTAAGCATTAGTAGTTCAATAGACTTATATTTATATCCTGTCCTCTGAGTAACACCAAAAGCCTCACTGTAAATTGTAGCAACACCTCCTCCTCAACACTTCAAACGAGGCCCATAACCTGGGGGAGTAGATTCATTTAAACTAATATATTCTTCCAGTTTAAACCAGGTTTCAGTCAAACAGAGCGCATCCAAACTATGATCTGTAATAATGTAATTTACAATGAGTTCTTTGGTAGAAAGAGATCTAATGTTTAGTAGCCCTATCTTTATATTATGTTTATCTATAATTTGTTTGTTTTGTTCAAGTTTGACCATAATGAAATTTATTATAAATCATTTAGTGAGGGTTTTCTGTTTGGTAGTTTGGGGAACAGACACAGTCTCTATGAGATATCTAGGTGATGCAGGCTCTATGTGTTGTAGTTTATGTGACCTGTGTGATGTCTCAAGGCAGCTAGCAGATGTTCAAATTACCAGTTTGTCAGTTTCCTGACCTGGGCTCCAGTTAATCAAATACTATAATTATTAAGACTATGGGCCAAATTACAAGAGAGGAGAGTCACAAAGCATCACTGAGTAGGGAGAATTGATTGGAAACCCTAACAAGAACAGTAGAGTGGTGTCGCTTTCCTGAGCGAGTATGCCGCCAAGACGTCACCCAAACGCCCTGCTGCAGGGGCTCTACAGCGGGAACCAAAGTGTGCTTGTTGCTCTCTGTGCAGCCTGCATCCAAAACAGTATTTACTGGCTTCTCTTTCTCACTGACCTCCACTAGTATTCGGATGCCTGTCTATAACTCATTAACCTTCTCTGTCAGCCTGACTAATTCCTTACATTTATCACATATGAATCCCTCACTACTGACGGAAAAGGCTATTGTAAACATGTGACATGCAATGCAGGAAGAAATAACATGAGCGGATGCCATGACTTACCGCAGTAAGTTTGTTGCTGTTGGTTGTTCCTGAGCGGTTAGGAGATCGATGTTTGAGATCGATGTGAATCCCTGACTCAATTGTTTGTTGTTGTTGGTTGTTCTTGAAAAGTGGTGCTTTAAGGTCGAAGCAGTAATCTGTGCAACAGAGGAGAAAAACAGGTGCATGCTGTATAATGCATGCAGTTTAATCACGATAAACATAGAATGCGGATGCATGTGAAAAATGCACACAGTTGACTTAGAGAATAATGTAGGGGAAAACCCAATGAGCAAATGGCAGATGTGAAGGATTAAAGTCTGAAAACAGCAGAGGTGGGTAGTAACGTGTTACATTTACTCCGTTAAATTTACTTGAGTAACATTTTGGGGAAAAATTTACTTTTAGAGTAGTGTAAAAGTGGGAACTTTTTACTCTCACTCAAGTAAATTTCTAATGAATTTTTTACTTTTACTTCTTTACAATGTGTGGTGTTACTGTCATTACATTACTGGGTTTAATTTGAATTCATGTGTAATTTATTGAGAGATTAATGAGACTTTTACGAGAGAGGAAGTTCACAGCTGAGCACGCTGAGACGCTCTCACAAACTGACACTCAATCACTGCTGCAGCATCAAACTTTTCAAAGTGAAACACTTCGCTCCACACAGTGAATAAAGTATAGTTTTGTTATGCAATGCCTTCTTTTAACACCAAGACAAGCGGATATTTCAAGATTAAAGTCATAGCTCCAACTTCAGGCAGCATGATAAGGTAAGTTTTGGCTCTAATTCTAACATGTTTTTCTGTATAATTAGATTTTCAGGGTGATGCTGTAACTGGGCTCATATGACATTTAAGTGTACATTTTTAAATCAGTGCAGCAATATATCAGTGTGCTTTGTCCCGCATGTCATAAGCAGTATTTATGCATATACTCCGAGCCCTCACGATGGTACTGGAAACTATCATAGTTACTACCGGCGGATTAACTGTATAAATCCATTTAAACATCCAAGTTGAGTGTAAATCACTGACATTCACATGACTGACAACTCGAGCACGAACAAACAGCATTTCTGCGCGTGCACAGCGAGATGCGCAGGGCGCACGCGTGTGATGTGCGGGCGCAAGGCAGACGTGGCGATGAGAGTGGCTGTATACTCTGCATTTAGAGAGATGCGGAACTGCTGTACAGAACTAATGATCTAAATACATACAACGCTGGAAACTATAACTACACTGAAATAAGAATCCACACAAGACATTAAAAGCTATGAAATAGTGAAAGAAGGCATTATATTTCAGCATTTTATATAATGTCCTTGTGGGACATTTTCACGTTTTCACTGTAATAATTACTAGAAATGTTTCCAAACCTCTCTTCTTATTGACATATTCATCCAGATATGACAAGAGCCTTTAAAGGGATGGTTCAGCAGAAAATTACAATTCTCATTATTTACTCACCCTCATGCAACCCCAGATGTGTATGACTTTGTTTTGCTGAACTTAAATGAAGATTTTTAGAAGATTTTCTCAGCTCTGTATGTCCATACAATGCAAGTAACATTTTAAAGCTAAACAAACAAACATAAGTCAGCATAAAAATAATCCATAAGACTCCAGTTGTTAAATCAGCATCTTCAGAAGTGATGTGATACCTGTGGATGAGAAACAGAGAAACCGATCACTTTCAAATTCTTCTTGAGATTTTGGTGATTCACATTCTTCTCTGCATATCGCCCCCTGCTGTCTAGCAAAAAATGACAAATATTGATCTGTTTCTCTCCCACATCTATCATATCACTTCTGAAGGCATGGATTAAACCACTGGAGTTTTATGAATTACTTTTATACTGCCCTTATGTGCTTTTTGGGGCATCAAAGAGCTAAAATATTATTTAAAAAATCTGAATTTGTGTTCTGCAGAAGAAAGAAAGTCATACAGGTTTGGAACAACATGATGGTGAATGATGACAGAATTTCCATTAATAATAAGAATAATTGTGTAGTACATGTTCAACGTATATTATGTAATAGAACATAGGGGAGTAAATGTCTATTATGTCATTTGTGAAAGTAACGAGTTACTCACTACTGTAAGTACTCTTTAATTTGATACTCTCTTACTCAAGTAAATATTTATGTTAGAACTTGTTCTTCTACTTGAGTAAATATGTTTTTGAAGTAATTGTACTTTAACTTGAGTACAGTTTTTGGCTACTCTACCCACCTCTGGAAAACAGATATATAAGCGGTGCTAAAAAACTAGCTGGCTACAACACAGACTCGAGGTAGGCGCCAGCAGCAACAGGTAAAATACACACAAATGTAACAGTAGAAAAGAGGAAAAACACGAAACACGCAGTAAAATGAAGAAGGATAAAAAGACGGACGTATGAGTATAAGAATAAGCAATGCTAAGCAGGCTACTAAAACTCGCAGCATGCCGTCAGATTTAGCATTTATCGATATTCTCAACTTTCTTGGAGTGAGACAAAATGTAACAGGACCAACTCATCAACATAATCATACGCTAGATTTAATTCTGTCATATAGAGTTGATGTTGATAATAAAGAAATTCTACCCTCGAGCTATGACATCTCGGATCATTACATCGTCCCTTGTATGCTGCGATCAGCTAATGTTACTCAATGTCCACCATGCTATCGTTCAGGTAGAATTATTCTTTCGACCACTAAAGATAGCTTCACTAATAATCTATCTCATACACTCAGTAAACCCCAAAGCCTAGAAGAAATTGATGAAATAACAGAAAATATAAATACAGTCATCTCTAGCATTCTTGATAGTGTCACCCCGCTTTGATTAAAGAAAATTAAAGAAAAAAGCCCTGCTCCATTGTACAATCATCACACTCATGCTCTCAAGAGAGCAACTTGGAAAATGGAGCGCAAGTGAAAAAATAGTTTTTTAGGTATTTTTGTAGCTACAAACAGGCACTAAAAGCTGCCAGGTCAGCATATTTTAGTAAACTCATAAAAATAAACAAAACAATCCTAGGTGTTTATTCAGTACTTTGGCTAAATTGGTTAGGAACAAAGCCTCAGCAGAATAAGATATTCCATCGCAGCACAAGAGTAATAACTTCAGCACCTCAGAAATAAGAGTCTCATAATTTTCCTCAAGTGCAACTTCAATCCATTGATGTCATAGGTCATGAAGAACTAACAAAAATTATTGAAACATCAAAGTCACAATATGTTTGTTGGATCCAATACCAACCAAACTCTTAAAAGAGGTATTCCTGTAATCTCAGAACCTCTTCTTAATATTATTAACTCCTTGCTCGCCTTAGGACATGCCCCAAGAAACTTTATAATGGCAGTTATCAAACCACTTATTAAGAAGCCACAACATGATCCTGGAGAACTGGCTAATTATAGACCAATTTCAAAATAGACAGATTTCTCTCATTAATGTCGAAAATACTAGAAAAAGTAATTCCCTCCCAAATATGTTAATTTCTACAGAGAAATTGTATAAATTAAATTTAAGGATTTAGGCCTCATCAGAGTACAGGGACTGCACTTATCAGTTACAAATTACTTTCTCTTATCATCTGAACGCGGCTGCATTTCACTTCTAGTGCTTTTAGGTCTTAGTGCTGCATTCGACACAACAGATCACAACATTCTCTTGAATAGGCTAGAGAATTATGTTGGCATTTGTGGAGTTGCATTAACATGGTTAAGGTCCTATTCAGCAGACCGCTATCACTGTCTATGTAAATTAGGAATTGTCAAAACAAACACACGGATCAGTTTTAGGGCCTCTGCTTTTCACTTTGTATATGCTTCCCCTGGTAGATATTATCAGGAATTGCGAAATAGGTTTCCACTGTTATAACAGACGATACCCAACTTTATATTTCTTCAAAACCTGATGACATTTAACAATTCTCCAAATTAGCAGAGTGTATCAATGAAATAAAAGATTGGATGCCCAGAAATTTCCTTCTACTCAATTCTGACAAAACAGAAGTACTATTTATTGGACCAAAAACCTCAAAAAGGCCTCCAAATGCTGCTAAAATATAATTTGACTCTCGATGGATGTACTGTTACATCATCTTCAACAGCAAAGAACTTAGGTGGTATATTTTATACCAATATGTCCTTTGAAAATAAAATTACCAATGTTTGTAGAACAGCATTCTTCCACCTAAGAAAAATTACGACACATGCTCGCTGTTGCTGATGCTGAAAAACTAATTCATGTGTTCATGACCTCAAGACTAGATTATTGTAATGCATTACTGGGAGGATGTCCACCAAGATCAATAAATAAACTTCAATTGGTTAAAAATGCAGCAGTCAGAGTGTTGACGAGAACCAAAAGATATGATCATATTAGCAGCAAATTTATCATCGTTACATTGGATACCTGTTAAATTTCTTATTCATTTTTTAATTCTGTTAACTACGTACAAAGCTTTGAATGGTCAAGCTCCGCAGTTCTTACAGTAAGTGACCTTCTTCTACGATATATTCCATCACGTTCATTGCGATTGCAAAATTCTGGTCTGTTAATAGTTCTTAGAAAATCAAAATCCACAAAAGGAGGTAGATCCTTTTCATATTTGGCTCCTAAACTATGGAATAGTCTCCCAAACACTGTTCGAGATGCACACACATTCACTCAGTTTAAGTCTAGACTAAAGACTCATCTATTTAGCCAGGCATACACCTAATGTATCCTTCATCTATCCTTCATTTCACAATTAAGCTGCTTTAGTTAGGTCTGCCGGAACCAGAAACAGTGATCATGATCTATAACTTTGCAATAAATTGAATGGCATCTATGTCATTTTTATTTGTATTGCGCCTTTCACAACACACATTGTTTCAAAGCAGCTTTACAGAAGACCAGGCATTAACAGAAGATAAAACTGTAATGTCTAAAATGTCTATGAGTCATCATTGTGTAATTAGATAAAATAGAATTGTGAAATGTGTTTAAAAATAAGTAATTACATAATGATTGTATTTATAACCCCAGTGAGCAAGCCGAAGGCGACTGTGGCAAGGAACACAAAACTCCATTTGATGTTGGTTAATAGGAGAAAAATTACCTTGGGAGAAACCAGACTCACTGTGGGGGCCAGGTCCCCTCTGGCTAACATCATGAATATAATGCCAATATAGTGCAAGTCATGGTTTAAAATTATTAAACTAATTAAGTGTTAAGGGACAGTGTTTAAACAAAGATTTTGTATTAGTCAAGTCAAGTGGTTTTTATAGTTGTTCAACCAATACAGTTAGTACAGTACACAGCGAAACGAGACAACGTTCCTCCAGGCCATAAAGATACATAAAACAACATAGGACAAACACAGAACCACATGAGTCTAAATAACATTTCTACATAAAGTGCACATACAATAAATTACTAAAAGGAACAGGAAAATAGGCACAGTGAGAGACAGTGCAGCGCCAGCCAGTACACATTTGTAATGGAGTAGTGCAAAAAAATGACACTTTCTAAAAATAATAGTGAAATAGTGTTCTATGGACATAGCAGTTATTGAGGTAGCAGCCAGGTATAAAGTGACAATATTTAAAGTGCAACTCTGGACATGTGCAATATACAGGTGTGTGTTTGTGTGTGTGTGTGTGTGTGTGTGTGTGTGTGTGTGTGTGTGTGTGTGTGTGTGTGTGTGTGTGTGTGTGTGTGTGTGTGTGAGCGTGTATTTATCACTTTGTGGGGACCAAATGTCCCCATAAGGATAGTAAAACCCGAAATGTTTGACCTTGTGGGGACATTTAGTCAGTCCCCATGAGGAAAACAGCTTATAAATCATACTAAATTATGTTTTTTGAAAATGTAAAAATGCAGAAAGTTTTCTGTGAGGGTTAGGTTTAGGGGTAGGGTTAGGTTTAGGGGATAGAATATAAAGTTTGTACAGTATAAAAACCATTATGTCTATGGAAAGTCCCCATAAAACATGGAAACACAACATGTGTGTGTGTGTGTGTGTGTGTGTGTGTGTGTGTGTGTGTGTGTGTGTGTGTGTGTGTGTGTGTGTGTGTGTGTGTTCAGTCCAGTCCCTGAGTATTGAGGAGTCTGATGGCTTGGGAGAAGAAGCTGTTACACAGTCTGGCCGTGAGGGCCCGAATGTTCGGTACCTCTTGCCAGACGGCAGGAGGGTGAAGAGTTTGTGTGAGGGGTGTGTGGGGTCATCCACAATGCTGGTTGCTTTGCGGATGCAGCGTTTTATGTAAATGTCTTTGATGGAGAGAAGAGAGACCCCGATGATCTTCTCAACTGTTCTCACTATCCTCTGGAGGACTTTGTGGTCTGAAACGGTGCAAGTCCCAAACCAGGCAGTGATGCAGCTGCTCAGGATGCTCTCAATAGTCCTTTTATAGAATGTGTGAGGATGGGTGGTGGGCGATGTGCTTTCCTCAGCCTTCCAAGAAAGTAGAGACGCTGCTGGGCTGTCTTGGTAATAGAGTTGGTGTTGAGGGACCAGGTGAGGTTCTCCGCCAAGGAATTTGGTGCTCTTGACGATCTCCACAGAGGAGTCGTCGATGTTCAGCAGAGAGTGTTCACTATGTGCTCTCCTGTAGTCAACAACCATCTCTTTTGTTTTGTCCACATTCAGAGACAGGTTGTTGGCTCTACACCAGTCGGTTAGCAGCTGCACCTCCTCTCTGTATGCTGACTCGTTGTTCTTGCTGATGAGACCCACCACAGTCGTGTCATCGCGAACTTGACGATGTGGTTCGAGCTGTGCATTGCTACACAGTCGTGAGTCAGCAGAGTGAACAACAGTAGACTGAGCACACAGCCCTGGGTGGCCCCAGTGTGGTGGTGGTGGAGATGCTGTTACCGATCCAGAATGACTGAGGTCTCCCAGTCAGGAAGTCCAGGATCCAGTTGCAGAGGGAGGTGTCCAGGCCCAGCAGGTTCAGCTTTCCAATCTGGTGCTGAGGAATGATTGTGTTGAATGCTGAGCTGAAGTCTATGAACAGCATTCGAACTGTAAGATTAATGATTAATGTCTTTGAAGTCCATCCTTAACTGCAGACGTTCACATAGATGCAATTGTTCTTGTTAATAGGCTGATGGAGGGTTTTGTTGGCAATTGGTAGTCTATGTATTCCATTTCAAAAGTGTAGTCCATCAATAGACTGAGGTGATGCTGGCAGTGATCAGTGAGGTGCATCACAGTTCAACCTGGCCGGTATGCTAATATTAATTTATTTGTTTCCCTGTCTCAACCACGGGACTCCTATCCTGAGTTCACCAGAATCGGCTGGATCCAGCTCCATCCTGCTTCATGTTGGACTCCACTGCTATGTGTCACTGTGTGATTATGACTAATAGCAGCCGGTCCCAGCCATACATCACTTTTTATCTATTTTTATCTTTAGCCAGTCTATTACGATGGACTAACTGATGTCAAATCCAACCATAAGACATGGGATACTTCATATGCCATTGCCTGAACCTTGGATTTAGGATAGATGTAGGGAATAAAGGAAATGCGACATTTATACATAAAGTGAACTTCAAATTGATTTTCATTCTCACACCATTATATGTAATGATATTTGGTATGCGACATATAGGAGGGAATTTAGGGTCTCGAAATATGTGAGCTATGGACTGAATTAAACTGTCCTTATTGTACCTTATTTGGTAATTAAATGTATACCGGAATTAGTCACGTTCGACGACCATTTTAAATTAGTTAAATGACAAATAACTAGATTATTTTGTCTTAATAGATTCTCCACCATTGAAATCGTAATACAACATCTAGTTGTATCTGCTCACAATTTCTACTGTTAAGGAATTAGCTTTAATAAGTGAATTATAATTAATTCACTTATTGGAGTGAAATTATTCTCATGACTTATTGAAAATAATATCACACGTATTTAGGTACAGCTTCAGCAAGATCTTTTAGAAACAGGGATGAGAGTATTTATCAAAATATTACACATTCAAGTCGTCTTTGAACACAGAAAAATGTTATTACTATTCTAAACATAAATCTAATCTAACACATATAAACTACTGGTTGGTGAAAAGTGACAGAATGTGAAATAAAGGATCAGTACAGTGAAAATGAACTTCACGGAGTCTGTTGACAATACCTTAAGAACCATTTTTACTTCTTTGTGTCTACATCAATTTGCTATCGGATTACACAAATTATTTAACACACCAGCACTTTGAGCACAATATTGGAGATGTATTTGAGTGTCTTTGGTGTTTCCTTGCGTTCGTTGTGTTGCTTGGATCATGGTCAAAAGTTCGTTGCGTCTATGTTTTTGACCTCTGTATGATCGAATTTATTGTCTGTATGAATTGGACGTTGAGTCCCGAGCTTCTGTTGGCCTCACATGGTGTGACCAGACGAAGCACATGCAGACGAAGCACATGCAGGCAGAAGAGTGGAGAGCCAAAGAGACTCAAGAGGATGAAGAGATGAGACGCAAGAGGCAAGAGGAGAAGACAGCGTGTGTATTTCCTGTTTGGAAATATTTTAACTGAAATTGTCCGCATACCCAAAGGTGTCCTGCGCCAATCAGAAGTGCCATTTCAGAGTCACATTGTCACTTGGGCTGTCTTTTCCGACAGTTGAGTTCTGGTCCTTTTTGTCAGAAAAAAAAATTTCCCAATTAAAAATAGTGCATGTTTAATCATGAGCTTTTATATCTTGAGAATAGTACAAGAGACATGATATTCGTTTTCATCCGCTTTCTCTGCATACGCCAGCGAACGCTTACATGCAGTACTAAACATGACATTTTTTCATGGCTGAAAAACGTTTAGGCAACAAAACATGAAAATCCCTCGTTTCAGAATCATATTGGTTTTACACATCATAGCACTTTATGAAGTTAAGCCTTATAGTTACCATTCTTAGTAGAATGAGATAAATCATACAAAATTAAACATTAGATTTATCAATAATAGGTGATTGCACATAGCTACACACATTTTAAAGAGGTCCATCGATCTATAATCATTAATTTGTCAGGTACAAACTTTACCACAGTTCAAAGCGATTTTCAGCATTATCTATCAAGGTTTAGATTAGATTTTACCCCTCTTTTCTAGACATCCCACTTGTCATGTAAACCCATGTAATATTCATACTAGGTTTTTGGACGAGTCCCTAAATGGCAAATTTTGTGTCAAAAGAGGTTAAAGGGTCGCAGAACTCTGTAAACTGTCTGAGGACACCCCCACGTGAGGCATATGTCGATTATGGGACCTTTAGAGCTTTCTGAGCTGGTTAGTTGGGCACATCCTGTGTGACTCAAAAAATGACACAAAATGCCTGTCTGAAATTTATTTACATGTCATATTATTCATAAAACACATTGAATAGCCATCAGGGCATAGAGTGTGACACATTAATCTACCTTACTAGTCAAAAAATTGAATAATATGTTTAAAAACTGAGTGTCCATGGACCATGTATTTGGCAAGTACTACATACTTTGCAGTTGGGATCTTCCAGCATGACAAAGTGAAAACACACTTAACCCTCTGGGATCGACGGACGCGCCGGTGCGTCCTGCTGGATATTTTCGTCATTACAGCGGAAACAACTAAAAATATATTCGTCATTTTGGGGCATACAGATAAGGGTAAGACATCATTAGAGACTATAAAGGGTCTACTTTTATTTGTGTACACTCACAATAACAACAAAACCTTGGGCTTTTGTAAAATAAAGAAAATAAAAAGGGTAAGCTTTCAGCAGAGCATATTTCTGAAACACGTCACAAACATGAAACATATGTCTAAAGAAAGCTTAAGATTTCTACTTTTAAATAAAACAATTAAAATTTAAAACAAATATTCTCCTGCAATGTAATCTGTATGAAACTAAGCAATATACAGTTTTTACCGGTCCATCTAATTATAGATAATGTGATCCCACCCACCAGCAGAGTGCGCCATTCATACGCTAATGTGCTGAGACGATCAAGGGAAATGGTTAGCGCGCCCGACAGTGTTCAGAGATTTGATGTAAACAATTTATTCATTTTACTGCGTATTTGTAATGATACACAGTCGATGAAACTCCTGGATAGGAAGGAAGAGTTAACATTTTCCACAGAAAAGAGCAGGACTCGATGAACCTTTGTATTTTGAAGAGAGACTTGATCCAGCTGAGGATACAATTTCGGACGAGTAAGTAATTTAGTTTTAATTAGTTGACATGCTATTTTATATAAACATGTACATATTTTACTAGTGGGACTGTTTCCAGACTTGCCAGCCAGGATTCAGAGTATTGACATTTGAAATATGTCCTAATAAGCAAGTTTTAGTTACATGAAAATGTTGTTTCGGCTAAAGCAGGTATTTAAATGGTATGCTGTATGATATAAATATGATGTGTAATATGATATAAAATTATATGAATGTTTAGAATATATTTGATCTAGTAATTATGCTGCCTCATTATAATCAACAAAGCTCGTGCTTGCAAATATGTGTTTAGGTTAAATGAGTAAAATGCACTTTAAATATGCCCATATTAAAAAAATCAGCATATTATAATGATTTCTGAAGGATCATGTGACACTGAAGACTGCAGTAATGATGCTGAAAATTCAGCTTTGATCACAAATTGCATTTTACAATATATTAAAATAGAAAACTGTTCTTTTACATTGTAAATGAGTTCACACAATGTTTTTACTGTATTTTGGATCAAATAAATGCAGTCTTGGTAAGCAGAAGAGACTTCTTCTAAAACTTTTAAATGGTAATGTAGGTATAAAATTAAGTAAAGTCTTTATGTAAAGATGTAACTTTTATGTAACTTCTTTTAACTTAAAACTTGATTTTGATCATTACTCACATTCATTCTCTTTCTGACACATTCCTCATTCATGGGGCGAGGGGAGGGATCTTTTGTGTCCTCAGGTGTGAATTACCTCAATATTGATGAATGTTCACGCCTCCTCTCATATGAGCTTTCAACACTAAAAGTGTCTTACAGAAGTTAAAGTACTATATTGTTTTGTATGAATAAGTGATCAGGATGGTTTTCACATCATTTTGTAGCACAAACTCTAGGCTACAAGATCCAGTTCTCAAAAGTCTTGTGGATAAATATTTAGTATGTGTTATATGGCCTTATTACAATGACTTAAAAAAAAAAATGTAAACCATGCATAAACGTTATTTTCTCAAAAATACAAACATGTACACGCATGTTGTTCACATATTATTGTAGCCCAGTTTGTGCTGAATACAGTGTTATCAGACTTTAACCATTAATGTGTTTTTAAGCAACTGAAAAAAGCACAAATGTCAAGGCATGTCAAAACTTCTCCAGGGCCCAAAACACCCTCAGACCCCAGAGGGTTAAATGTGGTGCAAACAATTTGGGGCTTTGAATGCTCACTTACTGAGCCCCTTTGAACAACATATTTAAAAAAAATCAGTTGGTGCTGGGCAAATACTTGAAAAAATAAAAAGATAAATAGAAAAGATATTCTAGAAAAATAACTGTCACTTTTCATTCACAAGTCAGCCAATTTATCACTTAACAAACTCATTCAGACTTCAAACTTTGCACACTGTCCAGGGGTCTCAAAGAAGATAAAGATTTCAAATTGGAGTCATTTGTAGGTTTCAGAGTGGTGTCCATAAACAGAGTACAGAAATGAATGTCATACACGAATGGGCGTAGGCGTAGGCCATCATATAGCTAATAGGCAAATGGGATCCAAAATTACAATCTATCGTACCATGTATGCGCCCAATGGCAATGTATTTGAATGGGCCTTAGTCCAAAAACCATGTAGATGTCCTTACCTCAGTCTGCTCGAATACCACAATACACCAGTTGACAATTTCCCCGGCACAGCTGTTGATGAGATGCATACTTCAATCTGTTCTCCCCAGCATCAGTCAGCAGCTGCAGCAGCAGGTCGTCAGCCACAAAGAGATGGATGCAAAATGCACACAGCATAAGCAGCACCACAAGTGGTATTATGATTGCTCCACACAACCTTTGCCACAATTGCACACAGGCAAGAATGTCCACATACAGGAACATGAAAAATGGAAACCAGCCATTGTGACTGCACCAGCCCATACACCCAGGTCATATCATGTTCGCACTGCAAATGGACATGAGTTTCACCTTAACCGGCGACATCTCTTGAACACAGAGGAACACCAAGGTGCTAGAGACATTCTTAAAACTGCTTGAACACATAGCTCCAAGGTACCACACTTTTCCCCTTTGGCAACAAACAACAGTAAGTCCTACAATGACACTGTTCAACGACTGTACCATACAAGGTCAAGATGTGAAGTCAGACCCAGAGTCCGCCTTGACTTGTGACACACTGGACTGTACAGCCCAAGTGAGATGGGAACAAAAAATTTTTGAAATGAATTTGCTTGCACAGAAAAATTTAAAAGTGAAATGTTCATTATTAATTGTCTAAGCTTATTCATCAGTCAATGTTGCTATGTTGATGTTTTGATATGCCTCAAAGACATAAGCAGCAGTAATATCAGGAGTAACCTATGCTTAAAAGTAATAATAATATTTCTGTTTTATTTTTGATTTGTATTGTTTTTCAAAAGGAAAGGGATGTAATGATTGCACCTAGTTTTTGACAAAGCAACTACAGCGTTGCCTTATGATTGGTTGGATATTGCTTTGTGGCAGTGCACCAAAATGTTGATCATTTCTCATATACCAGTGCTAGAGTTAAGATGACACACAACAATAGAAATCAAAACACTGTCTATACAGATTACTGTCTTTCATTATGTTAATTAAACATTATGTGTCTCGACCGGCCAATTGTCATTGTTTCATCAAAGGTGGAAGTTAATATGAGGACTAAATAAGGCCAATGATTCAATTGTTTGTTTAATTGTGGTGAAATTCTGAAAACAAGCCTTAAAGAAATGTCTACATTTAGCAGCCATTAAACACCACAAAGTTATGAAACACCTCAAGACTAATCAAAATGTTAAAAAATTTATTGAGCAGCCAAAGCTTTCAGTCCCACAATACAACAAGTGTTCAGTCATCCATCATTGCTTAATCACACCATTAATAATTTGTATTATGTAATTTAGCTTTATTTAGAGATTTATGCTGCCTTCATGTGCTATCAGAATTATCCTACTTCCCACTTCTGCAATGGTAATTACGAGTATGTCTCGTTCAAGTGTTTTGTTGTTGGAAAGAACAGGAAACATTTGGTTTCCTGACCAGACTGTTTAACTAGGTTAACCAGCACAAATTTCCTTGGTCAACCAGAAAAAAAGGGATGCTGATAATTTTGCTGATAAATGTTGCTGCTATGCTGACACACCAACTAATCCAGCTCTATACCAACATGAACCTATCTGGCAAACCAGCAATGAAATTAATGTGGGTTGATAAGACTTCAACAAAATGTTCCTCTTCTTCATACAGTATAAAGGCCTGAAACAGAACAGAGAGGCAGATTAGAAGCAGATTTGTTCATATTTGTGTTGTGTGTGTGTAGCACAACAGTAGGCATTAGAGCACAGCTCTAATCTCACTGTATAATGTGTCTAATTTACATAGAAAAGAGGTGTGTTTGCACAGAAAGGAAAGACAACGAATTAATGTAGGTACTCAAAACACTGCAGTATTTCAGTATTGACACTCTCTGCTTAAACTATTGGTGTAGTTAGTGAATGAGCAACTATTTAGTGTGTTCACCCCACATATAGTATAGATATATGTTTTTAGATGTTTATGTCCAAGACAAAAAATGCCCAATCTATCAAATAAAAAAGATAATTACAAAATAATACACCTAAAGTTCTTATCTCCATAAATGTTGCTGAATGTTAACAATTCTAAAGACCAAAAAAAAAGTTGACATGGCCAAACTGAATTAGGTATCTCTGAAAAGCCAAGGGTGTCCTCTTTACATAAGTATTTACAACTGTGGCATGTATGTGTCAAGACACATTTAAATAGCAAAATGACCTCTAAAGTTGTTCTCTACAACTGTGACGGGCAGTTGCTGGTGTAATGAAGAATTACAGAGATCTGAATAATGTTAACCATACTTTTCCATCCTTCCGAAACAAAAGGTTACCTGACTTCTCTTGTTATGTTTTCTCTAACCTTTAAGACCTATTAGACAACAGTACAGACAGATCCTTTGATTTTTGTGTGTAATGTTATTCACAAATGTAAGGTGTGGACAGAGCTCCACTTTGTTTTGTTAATCTTCTGCCCCAGCAACAAACACACTGCAGCAGTGAGGCATTTAGTAATTGTCATTCACCTTTAGATTTCAGTGGCTTACATTTAAGGGCAAGAGTGTTTGTCATTTTCTCAGGTGGGCATATCAGGACAGTCATTACATTATTTTGGAATGAATGTGTGCCACCAATGTTACTAGAATTTGTGCCACCCAAACCTTAAGAGTATTCTTGTTGACCTATGTCAATTTCATTGAGTGACACATTAACGGCTTTTTGGTTAATACAAAATATATTATTTCAATGTGTCAATGCTAGACAAAATAATTGATGAATGTGTGCTGATTCTGAATGCACCATCTAAAAATATGTACATGTACAAGTAGATAACACAAATAATGTTTCAGTTTGGTCTCTAAGGAGTTCCCAAAAACTGTCTTTTGTGTAAAGTAGATCTGATCCTGTGGACCTTAGATTGAGGTGAACTCCCTGGTGATTCTACAGGCAAGTATGCAACATGTGAAACAGAACTCCAAATAAAGACCACCTTACACTCTTCCCCAACTTTGAGTTAAGTTTCCATGTGCTAATATTGTTTGACACATAGCACATGCAATTCACTATTGAATGCTGAGGTCACTGGCTCCATTGTTAAATAGTGTCACTCTGAATGTTTTTAGAAGTATGACCACTATGGAACTCAAGATCCAAAGAAAATATTTGTTATTTGTATAAGCACACTGGAGGGTATATCGGCAGATTCCTGTATCCAGAGGAATGGAGTAAATGAGCAGTGGAAGGACTGCGCAGTGTATTGATGTTAACTGAAAACTGATATACTGTTTTATCCAGTCAGTCAAAAAGTTGTGCAGCTCCACTAGGGACAATGAGTGGTGTCCAAAAACTGCAGAAATCTAAACAAGCTTTTAAGCACAAAGCAAGGAATCTATTCTACAAATGGGTACTTGACTTGAAATACAGAAACTTTTTAATTGAAAAACTACATATCACTCAAAAAAGGATTTTTGCAGATTGTTGTTTAATTAATTAAAATAAACTAAAGAAACACAATTTGAAGAGCATTTTGTCTTAACTTGATTTCATTACGTTCTATACAATTCAATTAGTAAAACTGAACTTTAGCTACTTAAGCAATTTTAGTTAAGACTACATGAATACTTACTGTAGAATTGATGAAACTGGGCAGGGGATTTCCATTTCCCAGCAAGCTTTGTAGGAGTCTGGATGGGGTGAACAAATGTTGAAACTACAGTAAGTGTTATTTTATGCATTTTAGAGTAAGATAAGAATATGAGGAGATTTGTTCATGCTTAATGTTGTGTTAAATTGGCATTTAAAATGATTGCTTGTTAGGCTGGAATTTTTGGTGTTGTCATTGTGGGTAAGATTGACATTTGTTCTTAGGTTGAGGATGGACTCTCACTTTCAGCGAAGTTTGATTTGAATGCTGCTTAACTCATAAGCAGATGCTATCAAACTGACAGTGCAAAAGTTTCACTTTTCACCTGGCATATACTAATGGTTAATTAAATTAATTTAGTTGCACCAACTTTAGACAATGATTTAGATGTTATCTAATTGTTCTGACAAAATTTATTTAAGTTTGTACAACTTGAACTAGAACAAGTCAGTTCAAACCAATTCTTTTTTTATTGGAAATTTTTCATTTAATTTTGTGGAACAGTTTTCCTCAATTTAATTAAGTTCAGTGACTATATGGGCAGATTGTAAAAATCTATTTGTCTCAGAGCAGAAGTATTAAAAAAGAACAAAGAAGGCAAAGATGTTATTAAAATACACAGCGGCCCCCCAAATTTGGAGTGGAGAAAGGAGGTATTGGTGGAAAGCCAGTCTGTATCACAGAGGTTTTCTACCCGATTGAATGCTTCTGAGCCAAATTTGTTTAAGCACGATCTTATCTTGGCAAACGTTCACTGTTTTAAAATAGGGAAAATATTGTTGCATGTGCATGTTTGCCAGGTTTTCATTTATGAAACAACACATAGGTATAGAATAATGTAATATGAGATAATGTTTTACCAAACTTTCACTGTCAATAATTTTGTTTACTGCTGTACACTTTATAGTTTATGGGGTAGCTGACGCAAAACACTTTTGGGAAGTAGGCATGTCCTGTTGTGTGCCATGCTATATTCCATCTAAAACTTTATAAACAGCATTTTCTTATTTTTGGATCATTATTATAAGAAGCAGCTTTTGTAAGTTCATAGTTACACAGCAAGACCATTCAATAGTGAAGCTAATAATAAGTTAAAAATATTATAGAAAAGGTGACCATTTGCTAGCCCTGTACTTGTTTCTTAGACCACATAATTTCTAACCTAAAATCTTGTCAATAATTAATAAGTCAATAATTTCAGTACATTTGTCATTCTAAAGAACAACATGGTGACATTTCTTACATTTTGTGGACAAATTTAGAATGTTGGGTTGTATTGATTTACTTGAACATTTGTCATGAGCCTTTTTGTTGATAATTTTTCATAATAATTTTATACAACTTTGGTTGTCTTCAAAAAATAGCATCATATTAGCAAATGTTAAAATAGCAAATGTTATTTTATACTTGTAGGACATTTAAGGTGTATTTCAGTTGTCCCCCTACAAGCACACCAAGCCCTAATTGAGAAAGTGTGGTGCATTATGAAGCGCAAAATACGACAACAAAGGCGATGTACAATTGCACAGCTGAAGACATGCATAATGGATGAATGAAGGGAAATTCTGCTTGCTAAACTTAACAAACCTTTTATCTCCAGTGCACAAATGCTTAATATGTGATATTAGAAGAAATGGTGATATTACACAGTAGTAAAAAGTTGACTGTCCCAAATTTTTTGGTGTGTGATACAATCATCTGATTTGAAATTAACATATTTAAAAAATAAAAAATAAAAATCATGTAAAAAGGTAAAACATCAAATAACAACAATAATAATAATAATAATAATGTTTTATATAAATATATTTATATATATAAATAATTAATTATTGTAGTATAGCACAGGGTGGATATAATCTAAAATGTTTAATTTTATTGGCATTTTGCATACTGTCCCATATTTATATTTTGTTTTTGGAATTGGGGTTGTAAATATATATTTTCATAGATATTTTATATGTTATGCCCAGGTGTCACGGATCCACCTGAACCTCCTGCCACATACACACAACCGTCCCTCTCTCCTAAATACTGATCACCTCCTCTACTTAAACTCCATTCTCCCTTCACTCGTTGTCTGCTCTCAACTCAGAATACACACTCACTCACCTGAGACTTACCTGACTCTTCGAACATCCTTCCTGCGATCTCTCCTCAATTTCTCTCCACCGCAACTCCAACAATCTCTCCAAGCCTCCACTCCTACGTCTACTTCACATTGTGTGTTTGTCACCCCAAGGATTATCACTACCTGCATCAACACAAACCATCCTCAGGTTTCAGTTCTTCACATCTGTACAGATCAGCTTATTTACCATTAACCTGTTTTTCACTGTTTGTAATAACATTGTGAGTCTGGGTTTTTGTGATGCCAGGCTGGTTAATTGACTGGACAAAACAATTAAAGCGTCTTTAAACAAAATAAAAATAAAAGCAATAAAAAATAAATAAACATTGTGTATGAGTGGGGCGGATTGGAAGCAGAGTTGAGTGGTAGTGTGATTTTGCCTGTTTTTTTTTTTTTTTAAGTCAAAATGTCAGACTGTTTTTTTCTCACTCGAAGACAGCTCCAATATTGCTCCATCACGAGCATAACATCATCCTATTTAAATGGTTAGAAAAAAGATGGATTGTCAAATATTATAACAAAGAGGCCGAGCAAAAATGCTCACTGAAAATTGCAAATGGGGAAGATTTTAAAGGGTTATCTAAAACAAAACAAAAATGTACCTGTTTTGCCAACTTTACCTTTATTTAACATTCTTTAGACGGCTTACTGGTAATTGTCTTTAACTACATACAAAAGATTCTCCCATGAGTATGAACACTCACATAAACACAAACCATTCAAACAATTAAGTTGGCTGATCAAATCATGATTTACTATCTCTTATGTTTTCTTATTTGAAATAGAAAGCACATCAATCAATGAGAATTAAGAATTTGAGTTGAAAATTGAATTTTTTAGATCCTATTGTTAATGAGGTTTGAGTGATGAAAATGAGAACAATGCAGCAGACAATATCTGGGACTCTTTAACTTTTGTTGAGTTAATCTTCTACTTTGTGTAAACAGGTTACGTTTAAAAATTGTCTTTATGACAGAAGTGGAATTTTCACATATATAACCAGCATCAACCCTGCATCTTATTGAGACTAGAAAGTATGAAAACATAAAAATAGAAACTAGTTTGAACCAGTTGGACAATTACAGCATGTAACAAGAAATGGATACACTAAACGTCTAGGTTACTATTGTAACCTCCGTTCCCTGATGGAGGGAACGAGATATGTGTCAAAGAAGCAACACTAGGGGTCTCTCTTGAGAGCCTCGCACATCTCTGAACTTGGGAAAAGGCCAATGAGGAATTGGAAGACTGAATCTGCATGTTCCGCCCCCGGATATACGGGTATAAAGGGAGAGAAATGCGTCTGTCCATTCAGGTTTTTGCTCTGAGGAGCTGAGAATGAGGTTCGGCCATAACAGTGGCTCGGTTCAGCGTCGTGGCCAGGAGGACACAATGTCTCCTTCCGTCCATCAGGGAACGGAGGTTACAATTGTAACCTAAACATTCCCCGTCTGTAGCTCACTTCGAGGTTGTGTCGAAGAAGTGATACTAGGGGTCCATATTTAATCACGCCATGTGCTGAACCGTGTACGTGGGCGGCTGGTGCAGGTGCAGGCAGTTGCGTGCAAAAGCAAAAGGCTACGTCAGACTGCACGTATCCTTACCCAACGTCCCATAAAATCGGCATTAACTTTTTAGAACCCCAAAGCGACGTGCCAAGCATACCTGGTAACTGAGAGCGGATATATATATATATATATATATATATATATATATATATATATATATATATATATATATATATATATATAATTTTAATTTATAAATGTAATTATTATAAATGAAAATAGACTTTGTCATCTGTGATTTCCATCCGCAGAACTGCCGCTTACTGTGATTTTGTTTTGTTTTTGGCACCATTCGGAATAAATTCTGGAGACTGATGTGCATGGAAATCCCAGGAGATGAGCAGTTACAGAAATACTCAAACCAGCCCATCTGGCCCCAACAATCATCCATGTGAATATCTAATCAGCCAATTGTGTGGAAGCAGTGCATAAAATCATGCAGATAGTGTTCAGAAGCTTCAGTTAATGTTCACATCAACAATCAGAATCGGGAAAAAACTCATAATGACTTGGTTTCTCATAATAATGAGAAACGTCTCACAATTACGACTTACTAACTCATAATAATGAGCAACTCTCATAATTATGACTTAGTATCTTATTATAATGAGAAACTTTCTCATAATAATGACTTAGTATCTCATAATAATGAGAAACCTTCTGATGATTATGACTTAGTAAATCATAATAATGAAAAATGTTCTCATAATTAGGACTTACTATCTCATAATAACGATACATTTCTAATAATTATGAGTTACTGTGCGCATGCGCAATGTGCTCAGTCAGACAAGTGAGCATGTGCGTTGCAGATTGAGATGGATCACACAAATGACAACAGCACAACTCTTTCGAAAGTAAGTATAGTTTTATAACAACCGCTGAACAAGTTTGCAAATAACGACAATTGTACGTTAAACCGCAGCACATTAAGTTTTTCAGCAAACATTTAATTCGTCACATTTTGTTAGATAAATGGTCGATAAAAATAACAAAGTTGGTCAACTCTACGATTATGTGCTGCTTTTTATGAGAAAGATTAAATGTCAAACCGTGTAATGCAATGTTAGTGCTGGGCTAGTGTGTTGACTCACAGACCAGATTCAACTACACAGAGTAGACATACTGCAAGCGATGTGTGCATTATTTCTCACAACGGGCCGGAGTCAAAGCATTCAGATCGGCATGTGTACATGTGTATGTTGCTATGTCATGGATCAACATGGATCAACTGAGATCATGTTAACTGGGTATGTGTGCGTGCACGTGAATCAGATTCTGAGAATGTGGATTGCCAAGGAGCAATGAAAAGACGTTTGGCACGTTTATAAAAATGTTGGTAACATTATTAAATCCAGTTATTTCATTGATGTCTGTTCTAATGAATTCGACACAGTTTTAGAGCGATTTTAACTGTTTCACAGGGTGACATCAGGTTGCCTGTGTTAACACGGGACATTGGTTTGAATGGGAACTAGCGAATACACTTGTCAGAGAAGTGGAACTGTTTTATATGTAATGTTCAAGTATCATGTTGACAAATTTGTCAATAATATACTTTCAATTGCTTTTATGTCTTTAGAATAAATACATAATAATAACTCGATCAACCATGACAGCTTGAGTAACTTACTGTAACCATTGATTTACCATAAACAAGATTTACAAAATATTATGATGAATGTATTGGATCATTGGCCCAGTGGTACTTTCCATATATTAACATCATTGTGTCCTAGGTTTGATACCAGGCTACACGTGTGTTCATTAAAATTTTTCAATAGGTCTACTGATATCATTATTTAAAAATCAGACACAATATATTATTGTTTAAAAAAAATAAAATATTGTCACTGAATCTGACAATTACTACATGTAACATCAGGTTGTCCATGTTAACGTCCATTTTGACATTACACTTGTCAGAGCAGTCATTTATAAGATATAATTGTTAATGCTTTATCACTAGACCATTGAAGCTTATAATATACATACACAATGATCACATTATCTTAGGGTGTGTTACGATCCCTTGTTGTCTGCCCTGTGTTCTCTGTCTCACTAGTCATGTTTATGTCACGTTTCCTTGTTGTCTGCTCCGTGTTTTCCGTTTCACCCGTCACCGATCCCGTTCCATGTCACGTTTTCCCTGTTGTCCGCCCTGAGTCTCACCGTCCTTGTATAAACTACACTTCCCTTCATTCACTGGGACTTCAACTTTATTTCTGTTTTTGCTTATTAATAAACTGCGTTTGGATCCTAAACACCCGTCTGCCTTCTTCTGCTTCCCACAGTCATAACAGAACGATCGACCCACACAATGGATCCAGCAGTGTTAAGGGCGAACTACCAACTGCTCTGCCTGAAGCAAGGGGACCGACCGGTAGAAGACCACATCCACGACTTCCTTGTTCTGGCAAACGTTTCAGACTTCCCTGACTCCTCCCTTGTGGTCTTCTTCCGGGACAACCTGAGCGACGGGCTGAAGGAGCGGTTGCCACCGGCAACGCGCTTCTGGACGCTCCGTGACTTCATGGAGGCGACTTTATTGGTCTGCGGTTCACCGTTCACCGTGGGCGTCGCTGAAGAGGACCCTACCTCTCCTCCCTCAGTGGTGACTCTCCAGTCACCCGTGGCGCTTCCTGTCACGCCAGCCCCATCTGTCAGCGAGCTCACCCCACGCCAGTCGCCTTCCACGAGCCAGCGCGGTCCTGGCTCCGCCTGCCCAGAGGAGGAGGAGAAGACGGGCTTCCGCCTCCCGGCCCACGCCTGCCCCAGTCTGCGAGCCAGAGCCCACGCCTGACCCGGTCTGCTAGCCAGAGCCCACGCCTGCCCCTGTGAGCGAGCCTGCGCCCACGCCTGTCACTGTGAGCGAGCCTGCACCCACGTCAGCCACGGTGAGCGAGTCTGCGCCCACGTCAGCCACGGTCAGCGAGCCAGAGCCCGCATCACCCACAGTCAACCAGCCAGAGCCATAAGCCCCCGATGTCAGTGAGCCAGCGCCTGTAGCCTCGACCGTCCCTGAGCCAGCGCCTGTAGCCTCGAGTGTCCCTGAGCCAGCGCCAGTAGCCATGACCGTCCAAGAGCCAGCGCCTGTAGCCTCGACCGTCCAAGAGCCAGTGCCAGTAGCCATGACCATCCAAGAGCCAGCGCCAGTAGCCATGACCATCCAAGAGCCAGCGCCAGTAGCCATGACCGTCCATGCTCCGCCTTCCGAGCCTCCTATGGCTCTTCACCCAGAGATTCCAGAGCCTCCTATGGCTCTGCCTCCCGAGCTTCCAACAGCTCTGCTCCCAGAGACTCCAGAGCCTTCTAGGGCTCCGCCTCTAGGACCTCCTACGGCGCAACCTCCCTTGGCTCCACCTCCAGAGCCTTCCAGGCCTCCGCCTCTAGAGCCTCCTACAGTGCCACCTCCATCGGCTCCGCCTCCAGAGCCTTCCAGGCCTCCGCCTTTAAAGCCCCCTACGGCGCCACCTCCCTCGGCTCCGCCTCCAGAGCCTTCCAGGGCTTTGCCTCTAGAGCCTCCTACGGCGCCACCTTCCTCGGCTCCGTCTCCCAAGCCTCCCTTGGCTCCACCTCCCGAGCCCTCCTCGGCTCTACCTCCTGAGCCTCCCACGGCTCCACCTCCTGAGGCCCCCGAACCTTCCTCGGTTCTGCCTCCCTTGGCTCCGCCTCCCGAGCCTTCCACGGCTCCGCTTCCCAGGCACCCCGAACCGGTCCTTGCCCTACAGCCACCTCCTAGGCCACCTCAAACAGCCTCTGTCCTGTGGCCACCTCCCAGGTCCCCTGAACCGGCCTTTGCCAAGTGGCCAGCTCCCGGGCCATCTAAACCGGCCTCTGTCCTGTGGCCACCTCCCAGGCCCCCTGAACCGGCCCTTGCCTTGTGGCCAGCTCCCGGGCCATCCAAACCTGTCCCCCTATTGTGGCCGTCTCCCAGACCTTGTGGCCAGCCTTGTGGCCAGCTCCCGGACCACCCAAACCTGTCCCCATAGCATGGCCGCCTCCCAGGCCACCTAAACCGGCCTCTGTCCTGTGGCCACCTCCCAGGGCTCCAGAACCGGCCCTTGCCTTGTGGCCAGCTCCCGGGTCATCCAAACCTGTCCCCCTATTGTGGCCGTCTCCCAGACCACCTAAACCTGCCCTTGCCCGGTCGATACCTCCCTGGCCTCCTAAACCTGTCCCTACCCGGTGGACGCCCCCCAGGCCACCTGACCCGGTTCCCTTCACACACCCCCAGAGACTGCTTGCCTGCCCTCTCGGCCTCCCTGGTCTGCCAGTCTGCCCTTTGTGCCCCCATGGACTGCCTAAGTGTCCCTTGTGCCCCCATGGACTGCCTAATTGTCCCTTGTGCGTCCTTGGACTGTCTCTGTGTCCCTTGTGCCCCTTTTGGTCTGTCTGTTCTCCCCCAGTTCTAGCCCCTCTCTCCTTGAACATTTGGTTGTTTTTGTTATTTTTGTGTTTTTCAGGACCATCTGGAATCCGGTCCTTTTGAGGGGGGCTAATGTTACGATCCCTTGTTGTCTGCCCTGTGTTCTCTGTCTCACTAGTCACGTTTATGTCACGTTTCCTTGTTGTCTGCTCCGTGTTTTCCGTTTCACCCGTCACCGATCCCATTCCATGTCACGTTTTCCCTGTTGTCCACCCTGAGTCTCACTGTCCTTGTATAAACTACACTTCCCTTCATTCCCGATCCTCTTCACTGCCGCCTCTGTGTTATTGTCCGCACCTGTTTGTTATTTTGTCATCATCGAGTCTGTTTATTTAAACCCCGCTGTTTTCCCTTTCCTTTGTCAATCGTTGACGTTTCATGTCCGTGCCTATGTTTACTCTTTGTCACTCGTGTTCGTTCGTGGTAACCCTGCCCTTCGTGGATGTTTTTTCAACCTGTGTTCACCTGTGTGTATTTTTGTGTTTGAGTTTAGTCTTTTCCCATCGTGGACTTTTCGTTTGTTCCTGAGTTTGTTTATTTCTGTTTTTGCTTATTAATAAACTGCGTTTGGATCCTAAACACCCGTCTGCCTTCTCCTGCTTCCCACAGTCATAACAGGGTGACCAGAAGTCCCGGTTTTACAAGGTGTATCCCGGTGTCCCGACAATTCTGGAAAATATGCCCCCGTTTTAGCTGTTGGACTCACTGACTTGAAATTAAGTGTACTTAATGTCTTTTAGTTACTATCTCTGGTATTGTTTGAGTTTAAAAATCTATTTCTCTATTTCATCCTAGATTGTCTACAGCCAATCAGTTTCCAATGAACCTGGTTGCCATAACAACTTCACCCACACTAGGCTATCGCGGCCGGCCCGTATAGTCCTCTCAGAGCAAGTGACAAGTTCATAGAAAAATGCCAAAACGAAACACCACGGTTACTGATGTAACCTCCATTCCCTGATGGAGGGAACGGGACGTTGTGTCGATGCGTTGACACTAGGCGTCACCCTTGGGAGCCCAGACATATCTGAGCTTTGAGAAAAAGCCAATGAGCATTGCCGTGTGTAATTTGCATACCACTCCCCCGGACATAAGGGTATAAAAGTAGTGCCGCTTACAAGCACACACTCAGGTTTCGTACTGAGGATCCGAGCCAAAGACCTGGCCATTTCAGCGGTTGGTTCAGTGTTGTGGCAAGAGGGACACAACGTATCGTTCCCTCCATCAGGGAACAGAGGTTACATCAGTAACCATGACGTTCCCTATCTATCACTCACTCGATATTGTGTCAGTGAGTTGACACTAGGGGTCCCGATGGAAAATGCCACAAGAGCTGAACCGGGTTATGCAGACTGGTGGTGGGAGACGGGCAGAACCCTGTGTGCCTCATAGGCAGCACAGCAAGCCGGCGTGTAACTACCCCAACACACTGGCAGGCATGAAGCGATCCCCTACACCTGGGGGAGCGGCTAACTGCTCAGAAGTTTAAGGACTGGCTGGCCCAGCCATAGCCTTCTCGCTATTGTTCTCTCCGAAAAATGGAACTAAATTGTTCAGCTGGGGGCCATATAGGGTCCATGTTGGGGGTGTCCAAGGAGGACACCGTGGAGACCACAACCAGCCCCGAGAAGGGGGGGATGAATTCTAAGTGGAATACAACACACGGTCTTACCAGGTCGGAGTGGAAGCACATCGTGCGGAGGGACATGGAACATGTCTGTCCAAGGAAGACATGGTTTACCAGCGGGGAAGCCATTTTGTGGAATATACATCACAGGGGAAAGGCGCTATGCGCAAGTGGTACACCTGGCCAGCTGACCCGAACATACCTGTTTGTGTCACCTGATAACACACGGGACGATACTGGCTTAACCCTTAGGTTATAGAACCTCACAAAGGTGTTAGGTGTTGCCCAGCCCGCAGCTCTAAATATGTCTGCTAGAGAGGTGCTGTGGGACAACGTCGAAAAAGCTGCTACGCCCCTGGTTGAGAGGGCTCACAGGCCAGCAGGGGGCGGCACATGCTGGGCATGGTATTCCATAGTAATGGCGTCCATGACCCAGTGAGCGATCGTTTGTTTGGAGCCAGCGCTTCCTTTCTGCTGTCCACCCAACAGACAAGAGCTGCTTGGAGCTTCTAAAGCTCTGCGAGTGATCCAAGTAGACGCGAAGAGCAAGCACCGGACACAGCAACGCCAAGGCCTCTTCCTGGGGCAGCACTTGCAGGTTCACCATCTGATCCCTAAAAGAGGTTGTGGGAACCTTGGGCACATAGCCCAGTCAGGGTCTCAGGATGACGTGAGAGTAAACCGGACCGAACTCCAGGCACGGTTCGCTGACAGAGAACGCCTGCAGGTCCCCTACCCTCTTGATGGAGGTGAGC
The DNA here is from genome assembly GCF_025860055.1 of Xyrauchen texanus. NCBI lineage: Eukaryota > Metazoa > Chordata > Actinopteri > Cypriniformes > Catostomidae > Xyrauchen > Xyrauchen texanus. Next base: position 10,176,177 of record NC_068314.1, read on the forward strand.
GCCATCAGGAGGGCGGTCTTTAAGGATAGTGTCTTTAACTCCTCTGAGTTAGAGATCCCTCAAGGCTCCAAAGGACCACGGAGAGGTCCCACGAGGGAATGAGGCACGACCTGGGGAGGGTTTAACCCTCGTGCAGTTCTCTGAGCGCCTTGGCTTGGTGCACTTGCAGGAAAGCCGTGGCATGCAGGGCTGAGGCGGCCTGTCCAGTGGCACTGTAGGCTTAGTCGTGAGTGACGACATAAACCCACAGCCCCTGGAGGGGAGACTAGGACGGCTCTGCCAGGTGGCGGCACTCAGCAGCCACTGGTACACCGTGATCGTCTTATCAACCTGGGGAGTCGCCAAGTACCCCCTGGTAGTGAGGGTAGTGAGAGAGGATGAGCCCGCAAACTGGGTCCGGGCAGTAAAAGGTGCCCACCGCGATCGTGTGAATTCATCATGCACTTCCGGGAAGAAAGGTACGGGGTGAGGCGTGGCCTTAAGCAGCGCTCAGAGCTCCAGGACCAATCATCGGCCCACGAGGGTTCAGGGGGGAGGGGAGGATTCCATTCCATCCTGATGCTCGCAGCCACCCGGGCAAGCATGGCCGTCAGCCGCGCATGGCGACACACTGAAAAGGCCAATTGTCATTGACCCCTAGTGTCAACTCATCGACACAACGTCGAGTGAGTGACAGATAGGAAAATGTTTTTTCAACAATGAATTGAAAGAGGCATATTCTTGTCTTAATGCATCACCTGAAAATGCAAGTCAGGTATATTGCTTTAACTGCAAATGTTAATTTTCCATTGCCCATGGAGGTAAATAGGGCATTGCAGATCATGTGCAGACAGCTAAGTACAAGAGGTAAGTAGAGGTAAGTAGAGGCATGTAGTAGTAGCTACCTTCTTCAGCCCAGTGACCAGAAAAGAGCAGGACAAGAAGGGGCCTTCTCTGGCTATGTTCAGACTGCAGGCAAATCAGATTTTTTTCTCAAATCAGATCTTTTCAGGCAGACTATCTGCACTATTAATTGTAAGTGATCAAATCAGATTTGCGCATTCAGACATAACCAACCTATCTGCATGGGTTGCTTTGGTAATAACGTAGGTTTACCCACGTGATGATGCTTTCAAAACAGATGGAGATGAATGGAGATGCATCATCTTTTTTATGTCATCGTTGTGTTTTGCGTTAAGAGTGACGCAAAAGACCATTTGAAATCCGAATTGAGCAGCCAGATTGTCCGGACTGAGATCATGACTCAGACTTCATGTGGTTTTTTGCTGTCCAGACAATCAAAAACTAAATAAAATCTGGATATGCAAAAAAACAGATTTTTAATGGCAGTCTGAACAAGGCCTCTTATCATGTTGCACAACATGATTCAAGTTTTCGCTCTATGGATTGCACCACTGGATTGATGCACAAGTTGCATTGCATTACATTGATGTTAGGTTCCAATGATGTCAATCTTTTGAATTTTAAATATTTTATTATTCTTATTTTTTTGTATTTGACTTTATTCAACTCTATATCGGGAGTTACTTTGCATATTTATTGATTTTATGCTCCAACATTATCAGTATTTTGTTATGGGGTATGTTAAAAATACACTATTCATGTCAAAATGCACCAACTACACTGTTACATATGCAATTAAACAGTCTCTTGCAATTACTGTTAACCCTAACACATTTTAGTTTACTGAATCAAATTTCACTTTCCCATGCTGGCTTGATTGTGATATAAATAAGTCATAAATAATCAAATAAAAATGTGACAAGCAAAACATCTTGGAAAAATTAACCTTACATTTATACATAGCCTACTCTATTATAACAAGATGCCCATCCTGCAAACTTAGGTTTACATAACATGCTTCAAATACAATTACTCTGGGGTACTTTTGAATTTTATTTAAGTTGTTATTTAGATGATGGCTTAAATTGTATAACTGACATATGTATTTCTACAGGATGGAAGATCTAAAGGAATTCTTGAGACAGAGGAATGTTCCTGAGGAGAAACTGGAACATGAAAAGGAGAAACAGAGCAAAAACTATAGGTATGTACACAATTAATCGATTAATCAAGTACTTGTTCAGCTTTAAATATTCGACTAGTAAAAACTTGATTTTCAATTGTGCCTTTGCCAGCTGTGGGCAACAACGAAACTGCTTTTCACTAAAAATCTTGTAGTTACAACTAAATGTACTGGTTGGCACTGTACACTCTTGGGCAAAATAAAAATAAAATAAATGGGCCAAGCCCAAAATGGAAAAACATTAAGTGAGTAAAATAAGCAAGAATTAAGCACTCCTGAGACCTTCTGTGCCACCATTTGCTCATTAACTGTTTAGGAAAAAGCTAGAAATGGGAAATTCAATTACATAGTCTTACTGTATGCAAACATAAAATCATGATTCAAATGTTTGATATAAAATTCAAACTAACACATATATAGGTGTACAATTGTTTCCAAAAATATCTTCTGGGATGTTTTTTTCTTAAACGATTATTCATTAGTTGTTGATCTGCCACATGTCTGATAACAAGCTCATAAATGGGACCAGGAGCGATAGAGCAGGGAGAGATCTACAATATGCAGTTGCTGCTGTCAGAAAAAGCATTGCTGGTCTACATCAGGGCAACTGTAGCTATTCTGAAATTTACAAGACCCTAAAGGCAGAGAAAAGCCCTATTTCCCCGTCTGTTGCTCACTTCGATGTTGTCTTTGTAAAGATGCCCTTCCGCCCCTGCGTAGTTCCTGGGTGCGGTAGAGTGCTCTCCGATTCAGACGGCCACAGGCGTTGTCTCGTGTGTCTGGTTGTGATCACACCGAGGCAGCGTTTGTGGATGGTTCATGTTCTCACTGCGAGAACATGACCATGGCAACGGTGCGGTCGCGTCTCGCTTTCAACAGAAAGCACGCCACTTCAGCCGCCCCCCGCATGGCTCCTTCTTCCCACGGGATTGTGGACGGTGCGGCTGGCGATGGAGGCGATCTGGGGATGGCAGCGGGTGCAGCTCCGCTGGGTACGCCCCCTCGGACCACCCGCCCCCCGGCACGCTCGTTGACTCCAGTCCGTGCTCGAGGCAACAGCGGCTTGCCTTACAGCCATCCTGCCTATCCTCTAGAGCTCGAGGTGGATGAGCTCGCCGCTGCATCGGAGAGCACGGCGTCTGACGCTGATGACTCCCCTGGGCTGAGAAGAATCTTTTGTTTAATTTATTTCATTTGCCGCACCCCCTACACGGTGCTGCGGTACCCACATTCTAAGTAAAAGAGCTATTTCCTTTGTCTCTGGGTCACCTGGCCCGCAAATGCCGTTCTCACAGCACTCTGCCGCCACACCTCAACAGTCCCAGCATGCTGGACGCGGACCCTCCGCCCTCAGCCCCACGACTGTTCCCCGGCTGGCCGGTCTGACGAGTCCAGAGGACGCCGCTACAGGACCTCCTCCTCAGTCACTAACCCGCCGGGTGTGCGGAGCAAGGTAAGTGCTTCGAGTCTTTTCTCAGCACCAGAGTCTGATGGCAGAGGCAGATCTTTCCCCACTCCGAGAAGCCTGCATCCGCATACTCAATTACCTCGACGACTGGCTCAAACTGGCCCACTCCTGAGCATGACTATGCACTCACAGAGACCAGGTGCTCAGGCACTTCAGCCATTTGGGGCTTCAGGTCAACCGAGAAAAGAGCAAACTCACCCCGGTTCAGAGTATCTCTTTTCTCGGCATGGAGTTAGACTCAGTCTCAATGTTAGCAAGTCTCTCCAACAAGCGTGTCAGTGCTGCACTGCATCGCCACCTTCAGGCCAGGCACAACAGTAACCTTAAACACTTTTCAAGAGGCTCCTAGGGCATATGGCATCCTCCGCGGCGGTCGCGCCGCTGGGGTTGATGCATATGTGACCACTTCAGCACTGGCTTCAGACTTGAGTCCCGAGAGGAGCATGGCACCACGGCACACACCGGGTAACAATCACCCCTGCCTGCCACCAAACATTCAAACCCTGGACAGACCTCTGCTTTCTACGGGCAGGAGTGCCCCTGCAGCAGGTGTCCCGATGCGTCCTGATCACGACTGACGCCCCCAGATCGGGTTGGGGCTGTGTGCAATGGGCACGCAGCCGCGGGCCATTGGAAAGGGGCCCAGCTGCGATGGCACATCAATTGCCTAGAGTTGCTGACTGTTTTCTTTGCCCATGTCCTATTCAGGTCAGACAGCACCACCGCGGTAGCGTACATAAATCGCCAAGGTGGCGTACGCTCCCGCCACATGTCGTGACTCGCCCGTCGTCTCCTCCTTTGGAGCCAGCCGCAACTCAAGTCCCTGTGCACCACTCACATCCCCGGCAACCTCATTGTGATATCAGACGTGCTGTCATGACAACGCTGGCCCAGTGGAGAGTGGAGGCTTCACTTTAAGTCAGTTCAGCTGATTTGGAAACGATTCAGCAAGGCCCAGGTAGACCTGTTTGCCTACTGAGTGACCTCCCACTGGCACACAGCTGGCCCTCGTGGCTGCGCAAGTCCACATTTCCCCCAGTGAGCCTTCTTGCACAGGTGCTGTGCAAGGTCAGGGAGGACGAGGAACAAGTCACCCTAGTTGCTCCTTACTGGCCCACCCAGGCCTGGTTCTCGGACCTCGTACTCCTCGTGACAGCCCTTCCCTGGCGAATTCCCCTGAGGAAAGACCTTCTTTCTCAGGGATGGGGCACGCTCTGGCATCCGCACCCAGACCTCTGGAACCTTCACGTCTGACCCCTGGACGGGACGCGGAAGATCTAGCTGGTCTACCACCTGCCATCATAGACACAATCAGCCAAGCCAGAGCCCGTCTACCAGGCAACTTTACGCCCTGAAGTGGCACTTGTTCGCGAATTGGTGTTCTTCCCGGGCTGAAGACCCACAGAGGTGCGCAGTTAGGTTAGTGCTCCTATTCCTGCAGGAGAGGTTGGAGCGGAGGCTGTCCCCTTCCACCTTGAAGGTGTATGTTGCTGCGATCACGGCTCACCACGATGCAGTAGGCAACAAGTCTTTGGGTAAGCACGACTTAATCATCAGGTTCCTATGAGGCACCCGGAGGTTAAATCCTGCCTGGCCAAGCCTGTTCCCCTCCTGGGATCTCTCAGTGATTCTCTCGGGCATTCAAAGACCCCCCCTTTGAGCCGCTAGAATCAGTTGGACTCAGGGCCCTCTCTCTAAAGACGGCCCTGCTGATCACGCTTGCCTCCATCAAGTGGGTCGGGGACCTTCAAGCATTCTCTGTCAGCGACACTTGCCTGGAGTTTGGTCTGGCATACACACATGTGATCCTAAGACCGTGACCAGACTGTGACGCAGTGCTTTGCGTACCTACTTGGACCGCACACAGAGCTTTAGATGTTCTGAGCAGCTCTTTGTCTGCTTTGGTGGACAGCGGAAAAGGAAACGCTATCTCCAAACAGAGGCTTTCCCACTGGGTGGTAGATGCCATTTCATCACACCCAGGCCATGTCCCCCCTTACGGGTCCGAGCACACTCATCAAGGAGTGTTGCATCCTCGTGGGCACTGGCCAGGGGCACCTCCCTGGCAGACATATGTAGAGCAGCGGGATGGGCAACACCTAATACCTTTGCAAGATTTTACAATCTCAGGGTTGAGTCAGTATCGTCCCGTGTTTTCTCAGGTCCGAGCCGGTAGAACTCGGTAACACACTGATGGACTGGCCAGGTGGATCGCTTGCACCCTAGCGCCCTTACCCTCGGTCGAGGTAAAACTGTGCGCTTTCTCTCCCAGGAGATTCCGTATATTCAGATCCCTGGATGACTCCTCCCTAGCCCTGTGGGTCCGCAATTCGGCGGAGGAATTCACTGAACCAATCCACTGCTGGTACTCAAATCTACCCTGTACTGGAATAGGTGCTCCACAGGTCGGGACTCCTGCTTGGACTCCAGCAGACCTGTGTCTCCTTTAAGCAGTTCCAGCTGCCCTCCGGTCGCTGTGCTATAGCAACTCCCCCCTCCTTGAGGCTGGATCTACCACTACGCCATGTTTCCACATGTGACCTGAATGGCCCATGTGATGTATTCGCCACTTTACCTCTCCGTCCCTGGGCAGGTGTGTTCTCCGCAGCGTATTTTCCCCCTGAAAGAATAGGAAACTGGGTAAGACCCCCTTCTCACGATGCGTGTAAGGGCCCCAGCCGTTTGGCTCTATGTGAGAAACATAGAGAGAAAAGAGGTCCGGCTAGGCTCGGCCTTTGCCTGTAAAATACCTGCCTGCTCTTGTGTCAGCAGTACACGTACATGGCGTGATTTGAATTGGACCCCATCTGTCGCTTCTGCGACAAACGGTGAACGTCTAAGTTACGGATGTAGGAAAGAAAATAAGGAAGGAAAATAGTTCCCCTCTGGCTAACATCATGAATATAATGCCAATATTACTTAATTATGTATAGAGCAAGTCATGGTTGAAAATTATTAAACTAAGTAAGTGTTAAGGGTCAGTGTTTAAACAAAGATTTTATAACCCCAGATTTGTACCCTATAGATAATATTTGGTCTCACATTAAACTCAAACTAACTGGGAAACATTTTTCAAATACTTATCAACTGTTGGAAGACATTGAGTGGAACAACATTGACTCTTCTTTCATGTTAGATGTTACGCGGAACAGTGGATGAATTCACGCTGGTGAATCCACTGTTGCGGGTGTTGGAGTGAAATCTGGGCCGGTCTGCTGGAGCTGCGTTGAACCTGGGCATTTCCAGGACTTATGCCCCGCGATGGAGGTGGAGATATTGGTCCGGGTCCTTGATGCGCCACAGGCCGCCCCGATCGAGCAGGAGCATACTGGATACCTGTGAATATTAAGGGGGTACATACCGAGCCTTTGTGGATTCAGGTTGTAATCAACCCTCCATTCACCAAAGCTTGCAGGTGAAGGTAAGGTGTGTGCACAATGACTTTCAAAATTACCATGTAGTGATGGTCATGATTAAATTCCTACAAAAGCATAGTTTCGAGGCTGCGGTTATCCCTGCCTCTCCCATTCACTACTCTTGGGTACGAATTGGCCGGCATTTACAACTTTATTAAGGGGAATGTGTGTGAATGGGTCCTGCAACAAAACGTATCATGTGTGGTGTGTAATTTGCTGGCTGGGGAGGCTGTGCCAGGACCGTCTATGTCAGCTCCACATCAGGAGGACATAAGAGAGGGGGAAGTCTCAGCTTCCCCAGCCATTAGAGGATTTCCTGCAGGGTATTACCCTCTGGAGCAGACATGAGACGAGACCCTTCAGCATGCCTTTGATCAAGTGAAAGTGATTGATGGTCAGTGCCTCCAGTCGGACATTGCACTTGCATATCCTTATTTTTATTTTTATTAAGGATCAATTGTATTGAGTGACGCAGGACATTCAAACAAAGGAGGATACAACCCAAGTGTTAATACCGTGGAGCCGTCAGGAAATTGAATTATATTTTATTATAATCTTATAGTGGGTCACTTAGGGCAGAAAAAGACACTGAATCATCTAATAGCCCGTTTCTTTTGGCAGGGTATTCACGGGGATGATCACAGGATGCCGTGAATGTCAGCTGGTGAATCCACCAGCCACCGCATAAGTGCCATTGTGCCCCCTTTTGTTAATCAAGGTCTCCTTTGAAGGAATTGATATGGACCTCGTAGGGCCATTAGAGTGGGAAATCCTCACTGATCAGGGAACTACATTTATGTCATGTACACTACGCTAACTCTATGAATTATTTGGGATTAAATCAGACCAGCGTCTACCATCCCCAAATGGATGGCTTAGTCGAACATTTTAATCAGATCCTAAAGAATATGATTTGTAGGTTTGTGCATGAAGATGCTCGAAATTGGGACAAGTGGCACAAGCCCCTATTATTTGCAGTACAAGAGGTCCCGCAAGCCTCCATGGGGTTCTCCCATTAAAATTATTGCATGGGTGTCGACCACATGATGTGCTCGACGTTCTATGGGAAAATTGGGAGAAGGGACCTTCAAACAGCAAAGATTCTATTAAATATGTTCTTGACCTGAAAGCAAAACTTCACACAATGGATCAATTAACACAGGAGAATTTGCTCCAGGCTCAAAAACGTCAAAGCCGGCTTTATAATAGGGGTAATCGGCTACAGGTATTTACACCGGGAGATAAAGTCCTTGTATTGCTCCCCACATCGAGCTCTAAATTACTAGCCAAGTGGCAAGGACCTTTGAGGTCACACAGTGAGTTGGGGAAGTCCATTATGAGGTGAAACGAACAGATAGAGGCGGAGCATAACAGATTTACCACCTCAACTTCCTAAAATCGAGTAGAAAGGTGGTCCCCATGACTTTGGCGATGCTGGTTTTGGAGAGGGAGGAGATCGGTCCGGAGGTGAACTTAAAAGTCATTGACTGAGTCACCAATCACTTGTGGAGACAAACTCTCACCATCCCATAGGTTGCCAGGTTGCAAGGAGAATTCTCCGACATGTTCTCGCCTCTTCGTCGTACAAATCTCATACAGCAACATATCGAGATGACCCCAGGTGTAGTGGTACGTATTCATTCCTACCTATTACCTGAGCACAAAAAAAAAGTGGTCCAGGAATAATTTAAAGCCATGCTGGATATGGGGGTTATAGAAGAAGCCCAGTGATTTTGGAGCAACGGCTCAGTCCAGTTCTGTGTGGATTACAGAAAAGTCAATGCAGTCTCTAAATTTGATGTGTATCCAATGCCTCGGCATGATGAACTCCTCGATCGGTTAGGCACCGCTCACTTTTATTCGACACTGGATTTGACGAAAGGATATTGGCAGATCCCTGTAACTCCCATGTCCCATGAAAAAAACTGATTTTCCACACCGTTCGGATTACACCAATTCGTGACGCTTCTGGTCGGTTTGTTTGGGGCACCAGCTACGTTTCAACGACTCATGGACCGAATCCTCAGATCGCACGCTGCTTACACCTTTGTCTATTGATGGACTACCCTCTTGAAATGGAATATATAGACTATCAATGTATTGCCAACAAAAGCCTTCATCAGCCAACTAACAAAGGACAATGCATCTACGTGAATTTCTGCAGTTAATCTAGAATGGACTTCAAAGACATTAGTCATTCATTTTACAGTACATACAAAATCTTTGTTTTGGACCTTAACACTTACTTAGTTCACAAATTTTGAAACATAACTAGTACTGCACACAAATAACTAAAATTGGCATTCTATTGATGTTGTTTAGCTAGAGGGGAACTGACCCAAACATTGAGCCTGGTTTCTCACATCATGTTAATCAGGCCGTGATTCTGCACACCCGGCCCCTAATTAGGCTGATTAAGCCCGAGAGGGATAAAGGCGACTGGAGACAGCAGTGTGACAGAGAGAGAGCGTTACGGGCAGCTGCCCGACAACTGTGTGTGTGTGTGTGTGTGTTTTTCTTTTTGCTTAAGTTTATTATTAAAATATAATCTATATTGTTTAGCTGGTCATTGCCTCCTCCTTTTCATTGAACTGTGTTATACTGGTGCCACAACCAAGGAAGGAGGAGGGATGCGCCATAGTAGAGCCCTGCCAGAGTCGCTCATAAACCACATTTATAGCATAATACCCTTGTAATTACTGGTTTGTAACAAAAAAAATTCCTTGTAAACCACCCAAACACCCACACACACAAGCGTTGGTGTGGCTATCCTTATGAGGACTCTCCATAGTCATAATTATTTTTATACTGTACGATCTATAGATTCTTTCCCCTAAACCTAACCCTCACAAAAAACGATATGCATTTTTTACATAAAAAAAACATTTTATTATGTTTTTTATGCAGTTTGAATTATGGGGACACTAGAAATGTCCTCATAAACCACATTTATAGCATAATACTTTTGTAAATACTAGATTCAAACCTAAAAAAACACACACAAACACACAGGAATTTGGCCTCTTATCAAAAGCTTCCAGTACATACAGAAATACAACAGCTAGACACAGAACACAACATTTAAATGGTTATGGGTTTGTAGAGATAGTAGTATAAATATAAAAAATAAAATATAAAAATTATGATTTTTCATATTGAACACGTGTTTGTAGAGGTAGTAGTATAAATATGAAAAATAAAATGTAAAAATCTGTGATTTTACATGTTGAACACATGGGTTTTTATAGGTAGCATATCTAAATATACAGTATTGCACTAAACTGTAATATACTGTACTATTGCTTTGATAAATCTGCAGTTGATTCATCTGCATTCTGAAGTGTAGCTTTTAGCTTAGCTTAACACATTTGTTTGTTGAGTTGTTGGTAGCTTAGCTAGCTAAATTTTTTGAGTAGCTTGCCCAACCGAGGCCGTTGCCTATTTGGACAACATCATTCTTTACAGTAATGATTGGCAGCAGCACCTTGTCATCTAATAGTTTGATGAAGACCCAGAGTGGCCTTCAAGCCACAGTGTCTCACACCCACTGTGAAATTTGGTGGAGGATCAGTGATGATCTGGGGGTGCTTCAGCAAGGCTGGAATCGGGCAGATTCATCTTTCTGAAGGACGCATGAATCAAGCCACATAAAAGGCTATCCTGGAAGAAAACTTGCTTCCTTCAGCTCTGACAAGGATTGGTGTTTCCAGCAGGACAATGCTCCATGCCATACAGCCAGGTCAATCAAGGTGTGGATGCAGGACGACTGGATCAAGACCCATGTCATGGCCAGCCCAATCTCCAGACCTGAATCCCATTGAAAACCTCTGGAATGTGATAAAGAGAAAGATGGATGGCCACAAGCCATCAAAAAAAGCCAAGCTGCTTGAATATTTGCACCAGGAGTGGCATAAAGTCACCCAACAGCAATGTGAAAAACTGGTGGAGAACATGCCAAGATACATGAAAGCTGTGATTGAAAATCAGGGTTATTCTAGCAAATATTGATTTCTGAACTCTTCCTATTTTAAAACATTAGTATTGTGCTATTTGAAAATGAATTTGAACTTGTTTTCTTTGAATTATTCAACGTCTGAAAACACTGCATCTTTTTTCTTATTTTGACCAGTTGTCATTTTCTGCAAATAAATGCTCTAAATGACAATATTTTAATTTGGAATTTGGGGAAAATGTTGTCAGTACTTTATAGAATAAAACAAAAATTTACATTTTACTCAAAGACATACCTATAAATAATCCAGAGAAAAGGATTATTTTGCAGTGGTCTCTTAATTTTTTCCAGAGATGTGTGTATCTCTTTCTCTCCCTCTCTCTCTCTCTCTCTAGTTTGCTGGCTCTTAGGAAATTATAAATATATACAGCGGGTGAAATAAGTATTGAACACGTCAACATTTTTTTCAGTAAATAGATTTCCAAAGGTGCTATTGACATAAAATTTTAACCAGATGTTGGTAACAACCCAAGTAATCCATACATACAAAGAAACCAAAACAAATGAGCTCAGCAAATTAATTGTAATAATGTGAAATGACACAGGGAAAAAGTATTGAACACGCTTACTGATATTTATTTAATACTTTGTACAAAATCCTGTGTTGTAATGACAGCTTCAAGATGCCTCCTGTATGGAGAAACTAGTCGCATGCATTGCTCTGGTTTGATTTTGGCCCATTCTTCCACACAAACAGTCTTCAAATCTTGAAGGTTCTGTGGGCCTCTTCTATGAATCTTGATCTTCAGTTCTTTCCATAGATTTTCCAATGGGATTTAAGTCAGGTGATTGGCTGGGCCATTCTAGCAGCTTTATTTTCTTTCTTTGAAACCAATTGAGAGTTTCCTTGGCTGTGTGTTTGGGATCATTGTCTTGCTGAAATGTCCACCCTCATTTCATCTTCATCATCCTGGTAGATGGCAGCAGATTTTTGTCAAGAATGTCTCAGTAAATTTGCCCATTCATCCTTCCTTCAATTATGTGAAGTTTGCCAGTACCATCTGCTGAAAAGCAGCCCCACACCATGATGTTCCCACCTCCAAACTTCACTGTTGGTATGGCGTTTTTAGGGTGATGTGCAGTGCCATTTCTCCTCCAAACATGGTGCGTATTATGGCATCCAAACAGTTCAATTTTGCGCTCATCTGACCACACTATATTCTCCCAGTATTTCACTGGCTTTTCCAAATGTTGTGCAGCAAACTTTAAACAAGCTTCAACAAGCTTTTTTTTTCAGCAATGGAGTCTTGCGTGGTGAGCATGCATACAGGCCATGGCGGTGGGGTGCATTACTTACTGTTTTCTTTGAGACAACAGTACCTGCTAATTGCAGGTCTTTTTGAAGCTCTCCACAAGTGGTCCTTGGCTCTTGGACAACTCTTCTGATTATTCTTTTCACTCCTCTGTCAGAAATCTTGGGAGGAGCACCTGGTCGAGGCGAATTTATGGTGAAATGATTGCCTTTCCACATCCTATTATGGCTCCAACAGTGCTCATTGGAACATTCAGAAGCTTTGAAATGCACCTATAACCAATGCCATCGTTATGTTTTGCAACAATTAGGTTGCAAATGTAACCAAGGTTACTAATGCTCATTTAGAACCTATGAGGAAAAGAAAAAATTAAGATTTACATATAAATATTTTATTACTTTATTTTAATGTTTAAGATATTAAATATTGCTGAATAAATAACAGTAAATGTAACGAACTAGAAAAAATCAATAATTTGAACAATTAGGATTAGCTCCGCCCTTAGTGGGTTGTGTCATTATTAGCGCGGTTGAGAGAAGTGAGCAGTCTCGTCACAGAAAAAAAGTAAAATAGCCACTGGAGCAGTGACGCGCGTCATTTGCAGTTGTAAAGTTAAGAAAGAGAGAAGAACTAGATTAATAACTGATACCAGGACAATATTGACATCGTTGATAGGAAAAAGTTGTTAAATAGTTGTCTTTTGTAGTTGAAAAGATTAAACGAGAAGTTGAGCTGATTCATCCTTTGAAACTGCGTGAAACAGATTTTCCTTGATCCATCGAAGATTATTTAAGATTAATCAATTTATTCTTGGTAAGTGAGCTCAGAGTACTTAATTAGGTCGAGGTTTGAATTTTATTCAGTCTTTTGTTAAGATAAGTGTTCTTTGATGTTGTGATGCATGATTTCTGTAAATATCCCCAAAAAAAAAAATGTGAGAAGTGGTAAATTAGGTATTTATTTGCTGCTTAAAGTGTTTTATGCACATTTGTTAATTTCGTGAGTCTAATGTGTGTAACGCAGCACACGTGGAGTTTTGCTAGCCATGTGGTACAAGCTATAAGCTAATCGAGTGCAGATAGATACATTTAAGAAGTAATTTTCATTATTATAGTTATATTTCTTATATATGTTAAAGAAGGAAATAAGTGTTGGGATTTGTGTATTGATGTATTTTAAAACCATTTATTGTGGTAAAAATAATCATTTAGAATGTTAATGTTGTTAAGTGGGAGTTAATTGTAATTAATTGTGATTTTTCTGCCTTCTCTTTACAAGGTTGGGTTTTTTTCGTTTTTTTTCTTCTTTTCCCTTTTTCTCTATTTTGTTGTTCTCTGTCCCTCGATATCCCTCTTTGAAATTGAACGTGGACGTTCTTGGAGTTCTGAGTTAGAACTGTTTCTGCCATCAACGAGGAGTGCTCAACATTGGTGGAAACTGGCGAGCCAACCTGTTTTTTCCTGAACGTGGACAACATTTCTTGTTCATCGAAGTGGTAGGACCATATGTAAACACTTTCCCCCTTCCTTGGACATTGTCACAACTGTGAACAGGAGCCATTTTTCCCTTTTCATTTTGGAGTTGCATAACTGCAATTCTTTAACTGAACATTGAAACATGACAGACACTGAACTGAGTTAAATTTGTTTATTTCCATCAAGGACAATTCATTGAAAAGAACTCCGAATTGGTGTGTCATTGGACATTTTACCTGAAATTCACTGTCCCAATTGTTGTTGTTTTTTTTTTTGTTTTTTTCTTTTATTGTAATTGTTCTGAAAGAGAGAATACAGAGGTTATTGAGTCAAATAATTGTAATTTGAGTTTTGAGAGTGAGCTGAGTATATCATTTACATTAAAAAAGTAAGAAATAAAGTAATTAAGAGTAAATAACTATAACTAAAGCAAACTACAAATTAAATTAGTTAAACAGAATAAACAAAGAGGTAACTACATAACTATTGAGCACAAGGAGTTATTTCAAAAAAGTTAATTTAAAGGTTTTTGTGAATTGTTTTATTTTTCCCTTTCCCAAACTGAAAACTAACACAGAGGAATATAAAATAAAAATACTTACCCTTTTTCTAAAATTCTGTCTTCTGTGATTTATTTCCCTTGTCTCGCTGCACTATTGGCTCAAGAGCGAACGTGGTCTTCTGATCTGGTCCAAGACATTAGAAAGTGTTTCATATTTAAACTGTAGGACACGTGCTACATAAAGTTGGCGAGCGCAGCCAGGAGCAAGTTCTTGCAGCGAGGGTAACTGTTAAAGAAACAGGGAAGGGAAATTTGTAAAACAAGTTGTTTAAATCTTCAACCATTACAATGGATATTGTGAAGTGGGAAAACGTTAACGTAGCTAATGCACTCGTAGTCAGAGGCCTTACGTTAACCGAAACGGACAATGAGCTAGAAATGTACCTAGAAAGATATGGTTCAATTAGCCGTAATATTATCATTGATGACCCAGATTCAGAGTTTCACCGAAGTGCCATAGTAGAATATAATAATAACTCGGCAATCAAAAATTTGCTCTCTTTCTTACCCTTAACTTTGGGGAGTCTCTCTGACCCAGGTGTTATCATCCAGGTGCGTGCCTTAGCTACTGTCTACACTCAAACTGCTAGATGCACTGCCACGGAAGGTTTTCTTGAGCAATTGAAAGCCATTGCCAAAGAGAGTGGAAGGCCTTTCCAAAGTGTGCTTCAAGAGGAATTAGAGAAACTTAGAGAAACCCATTCTGCAAATCAGGCTCCAACAGAATCTCAACATGCGAGCTGCTATGGCTCTAGCAGTGACTCCCGGAGTGCAGAAACTATCGTCCCACCGCCAATAAGTAGCCCTCTGACTAATTTAAAAGAGACAGAAACTCAAAGCTCAGAACCTAAAAACCCAACCAAGAATAAAGTGACATTTGTGTCTCCCCCTTCTCCAGAAACTACCACTGATGATATTACTGTGACAACCTGCCCTGTGTTCCCCACAAATATTATGGACCCACCCAGTGTTCAGAGAATGGTGGTTGAACACATAGTGAAAACAAGTGAAGCTACCCTGTCACAGCAAACCTCAATCGAACCAGATTTCGACACCTGGCTTGCGAGTGCCGACTTCTTGTTAAATTACCCTTCCATCTCTGACTTGCACAGAACATGAAAAATCCTCGACAGTCTCTTACCTCCAGCTGCCGACATTGTAAAACATGTTCGCCCTCCAGCCCTACCTGCTGTGTATCTTAAGCTGTTAGAGTCCGTATATGGTTCTGTCGAGGACAGAGACGAGATGTTGGCCAAACTCATGGGACCTCTACAGAATCAGAGTGAGAAACCATCAGACTACCTACACCGTTTACAAGTTATTCTGAGTGCTGCAATCAGACGAGGTGGCATAGCAGAAAGTGAACATGACCGCTATCTTCTGAAACAATTCTGCAGAGGGTGTTGGGACAATCGTCTCATTGCCGACCTTCAGCTTGAAAAAAGAGAAGTCCAACCACCCACTTTTGCCGAATTGGCAGTGCTTATTCGAACCCAGGAAGACAAACACGCCTCTAAGGAGGAACGGATGAGAAAGCATCTTGGGATGACAAAACCCCCTAATGCCTACCCAAAGTCATGGGCAGTCTCTAACCAAGTATCAGTCTGTTCATGTGATGTGCTCAACCCTGATGGTTCTGAAACCAGTCTTCTAAAGAAACAAGTTGCAGAAATCCAAGCCCAAGTTACTGCCTTAAAGCAGTCTCCTGATCGGAAGAATCCAAAGAGTCAATCCGAAAAGGCTGAGTTGATCCCTTTTAAAGAAGATGGTGGAAGAATTATGCACCCAAGTAGCTGCGGTAAAAGCATCGGTCACCCAGGGACTGAAACAAAACAATGCAGAAGTGGAAATTTTAGGTTGCAGCGTCAGATCGCAGAGCTGCAAACACAAAGTGCCACTTGTAAGATGCCTCAAACCTCTAACACTCCGAGACCGCTTGGCACTTTAATGGACATAAGTCCCAGGATGGGCCAGCTGAGAGTTAACAGACCACGACCCTGGTACTGTTTCCGGTGCGGAGAGGATGGGCACCTGGCTATCAAATGCGAGAACGCTCCAAATCCTTCTAAAGTCGAAGAGAAGCGGCTTAAGTTAAGAGAGCAACAAAGCCAATGGGACTCTCTGCATGAAAGGCCTGCCCAGCCTTTAAACTGAAAAAGGTCTCTGTAGCGGGGCATATGGAGACCAGACGTTCAGACTGTCGCCCTGAATGTTACAAACAGATATCTGACATGAGCAACCGTGGTGCACCGCCATCGAAACGCTTGCCAAAGGGGCTAGTGGGGATTAAATGCACAGCCAAGGTCACCATTGGAGAAAGAGAAGTAGATTGCCTTCTAGACACAGGGTCACAGGTGACCATGATTCCTAAGTCGTTTTATGAAGCAAATTTGTCAGACTACTCCTTGAAGCCTTTAGAAAACTTGTTGGAGGTAGAAGGAGCTAACGGACAGGCAGTACCGTATCTGGGGTATATTGAGTTAACCCTGAAATTTCCCAAGGCATTCATAGGAACTGAAGTTGAAGTCCCCACCTTGGCCCTGGTGGTGCCAGATTTAACAAGTCTTTCCCAAATTCTAGTTGGGACCAACTCCTTAGATGTGCTTTACAGCAGGTGTGCTAAAGAGAATGCGGTTAACTTTCAATCAAGCTTCCATGGTTATCAAGCAGTACTTAAAGTTTTGGAAGCTAGGTGGAAACAAGCCAGCAGTGAGTCTTTGGGTTATGTGAAGTTGAGGGGAAACTCCCCTGAAGTTGTGCCTGCAGGAAGCACAGTAGTCTTGGACGGCTTTGTCCATCTACATGGCCCCCACTCAGAGAAGTGGGTGACTCTTGAGCCTCCTTCGATCCCTTTACCAAGTGGCCTGCTGATTGCAAACTGTTTGCACACCTTACCCTGTAAACTTGCCTCCAAATTGTCAGTTTTGCTAAGAAATGGAACGCAAACAGACATAAAAATCCCGCCAAAAGTTGTGCTTGCAGAGATTCACGCAGTTCAGAAGGTCATTGACCAGCAGCATCAGAGTTCGGATGTCAAAGATGAGGAAGCAACACTTACCTGTGCTAACCTTACCTTCGAATTTGGTGACTCGCCCTTGCACACAAACTGGAAAGAGAGAATATCAAAATTGTTGAACTCCATGCCTGAGGTATTTTCCCTGCACGACCTTGACTACAGCCACACTGAGAATGTCAAACATCAGATAATGTTGAGTGACGAAACACCGTTCAAACACAGAGCCCGACCCATCCATCCCAAAGACACTGATGCTGTGAGAAAACACCTCCAAGAGCTACTAGAGGCTGGTGTCATCCGTGAGTCTGAGTCTCCATTTGTGTCACCCATAGTTGTAGTCCGTAAGAAGGATGGTACAGTGCGGCTGTGCATTGACTTTCGAAAGCTCAACTTGCAAACAATTAAGGATGCATACTCCTTACCAAACCTAGAGGAGGTTTGTTTTTGTTTCTTTGTATGTATGGTTTACTTGGGTTGTTACCAACATCTGTTGAAAATTTCATGTCAATAGCACCTTTGGAAATACATTTACTGAAATAAATGTTAACGTGTTCAATACTTATTTCACCCGCTGTATATAAAAAAAAATTCTAGCTCTCACAAACAATTATAAATTTTTATGACTAAAATTAACAGACTGTGCAACCATTCACAGTTCAGCATGGAGTGAGTTGGGTTTAATATTGTAGAACGTTTCCCAAAGGATGACACGGGGAACAGCTTCTTGCTCAAGTAAGAGTATGTAATGAACATACTTCAATTCTATAGCACACTTTCTTTCTCCAATATGGCTGGTCCGGCCATAGGCACACTCTCTCGAGGCTCTGTGTCTGCTGCTATTTATGCCGCTCTCCTCATGCTTACTGCAATTAAACACAGGTGTTAGACATAATTTAGCTCAGGTGTAAGCGCCCTTACCGCTTTTCTCTCCCAGACGGGCGCTTGACCACGCCCCCGCTGCCACATACCCCCACCGCCCGACTCAGGCCGGGGCGTCATCCGGCCTGCCTACCACCCCCCATTTCTGGAGAGGAAGTCAGTGGCAGCACCCCCGGTCTGTGGACCACCTTGAACTTAAAAGGCTGGAGGGCCAGATACCAACGGGTGATCCGGGCATTAGTATCTTTCATGCGATGGAGCCACTGCAGTTGGGCGTGATCCGAGCAGAGGGTGAAGGCCCGCCCCAGCAGGTAGTATCGGAGCATGAGGACCGCCCACTTGATGGCCAGACACTCCTTCTCTACGGTGCTGTACTTGGTCTCCCTCAAGGAGAGCTTCCGGCTAATGTACAGCACCGGGCGCTCCTTCCCCTCCACCACCTGCGAGAGTACGGCCCCCAGCCCTCTGTCTGAAGCGTCCGTGTGCAAAACAAAAGGGAGAGAGAAGTCAGGTGTATGCAGAAGCGGCCCCCCACAAAGTGCAGCTTTAATCTGTATAAACGCCTGTTGGCACTGCTCCAACCATTGGACCGGATCTGGAGCCCCCTTTTTAGTGAGGTCAGTCAGCGGGCTGGTGACATCTGAATAATTAGGCACAAACCTTCTGTAATAGCCAGCCAGACCCAGGAACTGCCTCACCCCCTTTTTGGTCTTGGGTCTAGGGCAAGTCGCAATCGCCGCGGTCTTATCAATTTGGGGACGCACCTGGCCATGACCCAAGTGGAACCCCAGATACCGTACCTCCACATGCCCAATTGCGCACTTCTTAGGGTTTGCCGTGAGCCCCGCCCGCCGCAACGATATCAGGGCGGCCCTCAGATGTTGCATGTGCCGCTGCCAATCGTTGCTATAAATGATGATATCGTCTAGATAGGCAGCGCCGTAAGCAGTGTGCGGTCTGAGGATCCTATCCATGAGGCGCTGAAACGTGGCTGGTGCCCCGAACAAACTGAAAGGAAGCGTCACGAATTGGTGTAATCCAAATGGCGTGGTGAAGGCCGTGTTTTCATGGGATATTGGTGTCAAGGGGATCTGCCAATAACCCTTCGTTAGATCCAAGGTCGAATAAAACCGAGCAGTAGCTAACCGATCGAGCAGTTCATCAACACGGGGCATTGGGTACGCGTCAAATTTAGACACCGCGTTGACTTTTCTATAATCCACACAGAATCGCACAGACCCGTCGCTCTTAGGAACAAGAACGACCGCGCTGGACAAATCACTGTGGGATTCTTCTATTACTCCCATCTCAAGCATGGCATCCAATTGTTCCTGAACTATTTTCTTTTTATGTTCGGGCAAGCGATAGGGGCGGCAACGTACCACCACTTCCGGCTCGGTCTCGATGTGGTGTTGTATGATGTTTGTACAGCCCGGTAGAGGAGAAAACACATCTACAAATTCCTTTTGTAATTCGGAAACCTCTGCGAGTTGGCGCGGTGAGAGGTGGTCTCCACAAGCAACCGGGGTGTTAGGATTGCAGGATTTGTTTACCTCCGGTCCGAGCTCCGCCCTCTCCGGAACTACCGTTGCCAACGTCACAGAGGCCGCCTCTTCTCTCCACAATTTCAGGAGGTTGAGGTGATATATTTGACGTGCGCCCCCTCTATCGGTACGTTTAACCTCATAATCGAGATCCCCTACTCGTCGTGTGACCTCAAAGGGTCCTTGCCACTTGGCGAGCAATTTAGAGCTCGATGTTGGGAGTAATACAAGCACCTTATCTCCCAGTGCAAATTCCCGTAGCTGAGGACCCCTGTCATACAGCCGGCGTTGACGTTCTTGAGCCTGGAGCAAATTCTCCTGTGTTAATTGCCCTAGTGTGTGGAGTTTTGCTCGAAGATCAAGAATGTACTGAATTTCTTTTTTGCTATTCGACGGTCCCTCCTCCTAAGCTTCACAGATGGCGTCAAGGGCCCCGCGTGGGCGTCGCCCATACAGCAGCTCAAATGGGGAGAACTCCGTGGAGGCTTGCGGAACCTCTCGTACTGCAAATAACAGGGGGTCCAGCCACTTATCCCAATTCCTAGCGTCTTCGTGCACGAATTTACGAATCATATTTTTGAGCGTTTTATTAAATCGTTCCACTAGTCCATCTGTCTGTGGATGGTACACGCTAGTGCGAATCGACTTGATGCCCAATAGTTTGTAAAGTTCGCGAAGTGTTCGTGACATAAAAGTAGTGCCTTGGTCGGTGAGGATTTCTTTGGAACCCCCACCCGGGAGATTATCTTGAAGAGTGCTCCTGCAACACTACGTGCTGAGATGTTGCTCAGAGGCACTGATTCCGGATATCGCGTTGCGTAATCCACCAGGACTAACACAAAGCGATGTCCGCGTGCCGTCCGTTCTAATGGCCCGACGAGGTCATTCCAATTCTCTCGAAGGGGACCTCGATCAATGGAAGGGGGCGCAATGGCGCTTTTGGGGTGGCCGGTGGGTTTACCAGCTGACATTTGCGGCACGCCGCACTCCACCTGCGGACGTCGCCGTCAATGCCCGGCCAATAGAAATGGGCTATTAGACGGAGAAGTGTCTTCCTTTCCCCTAGGTGACCGGCCATAGGATTACAGTGAGCCGCCTGGAAGATCATTTCCCGGCGGCTCCATGGAATCAACAATTGTGTCACTTCCTCCTTTGTTTGAGCATCCTGCGTCACTCTGTATAACCGATCTTTGATAACCGCAAAATATGGATATGAAATGGCGATGCCCGGCCGGAGTTGTTGACCATCGATTACTCTCACTTGGTCAAAAGCGTGCTTAAGGGTTTCATCCTGCGGCTGCTCCAAGGGGAAGTCCCCCTCCGGGAATTCCCTGAGAGGAGGGGCGACAACCTCGCCCCTTCCCTCGTCATTCCGATCCAGAGCAGCTGAGGATGGCCCCGGCTCCTCCTCCCCTGCAAAAGCATCGCACATCACACATCTCTTCATTTTCATGCAGGACCCATCCACACAAATTCCCTCTAATACATTTCTAAAACTCGGCCAATCAGTACCCAAGATTAGCAGATGGGTGAGGCGGGAACTAACCGCTGCCTCCACAATATGTTATCCCCCCCGGAATTTGATCGCCAAAGTCACCATGGGATACTTGTGAACATCCCCGTGCACACACCTCACCCTCACCAGTTTAGCTGAGCCCAAAGCCCCGGGTTGAACCAAGCGTTGGTGGATGGTGGTCTGGTTACAGTCTGTAGCCAACAATGCTTGATAAGTACCCCCCTTGATCCTTACCGGAATCATGTACGCTCCAGCCCAATCGGGGGCAGCCTGCGGGACATCGGAGACCCGCACCACTGTCCCCACCTCCATCAGCGGACACTGATCCCGGAAGTGGTCCGGGTCGCCGCACCTCCAGCAGGCCGGCCCAGGCGCCACGGCCGCACCTGTGCTGGCAGGCGCCCCCACCTGAGGAGGAGAGCGGCTGAAGGACGGGGAAGGGGTAGGCGTGTTCTCCCACGGCCGGGAAGTTGGTCTCTGGAATACTCCACGCCTGC
The DNA here is from genome assembly GCF_025860055.1 of Xyrauchen texanus. NCBI lineage: Eukaryota > Metazoa > Chordata > Actinopteri > Cypriniformes > Catostomidae > Xyrauchen > Xyrauchen texanus. Next base: position 10,197,841 of record NC_068314.1, read on the forward strand.
GCGGGGCAGGAACGGGCCCTGGGGAGAGAGCAGAGCGAGAGGGCATAGGGGAGGGGGAGGGAACAGGGGAAGACACAGGGGAAGGGGAGAGAGAGAGGGCTCATCCGCCCTTGGAATTGCCGCCATGTGGTTCTCCGCGAGTCGAACGGCTTCCTCCAGCGACGCCGTTCTCCTGGGCAAGCGTTGATCAAACTGCTCCAGTACCACCTGGTCGACAAGTCCCTCGACGTCGCGGTCCCCCACAAGCAGCCACCTCCGACAGGCATCACGGAGCCGTTGGGCAAACGCGAACGGGTGGTCGGACTTATCCAGCTTCATACCCCGGAAGAGCTGGCGATTTTCTTCCGGGCTCCGACCAACCCGTTGGAAGACGGCTTTCCTCAAGTCCGTATAGGCCAGGAGGTTTGTTGCCGGCAGTTGTTGAGCCGCGAGTTGAGCTTCCCCGGCCAAGAGAGGGACTAGGCGGGCTGCCCGCTGGTCATGCGGCAACCCCAAATTTCCGCTGTGCGTTCAAACAGATCAAGGAATGCCTCTGGATCATCTGCCGGCCCCATCTTCTGTAACGCGGGCGGGGAGGAGTGGCTGAGGAGGCGTGGCTGAGGAGGCTTCGGATGGCGAGCCGGTCCTCTGCTTGAGCCCGCATGATATCGAAGAATCGACGATCCTTGTCCTGCCGGAGCTCAAGCAGGGATTGTTGGTGGCTCTGATGGAGTGTAGCGAGGGACTGGAGGACTTCCGCCAGCTGGGAGGACTCTACGGGGCGACCCTTCTCCATACTTGGATGATTTCTCCAATTTTCCTTTTCCCAGGTTTCGGCACCAGTGTAGAATGTTTCCCAAATGATGACACGGGGAACAGCTTCTTGCTCAAGGTAAGAGTATTTAATGAACACACTTCAATTCTATAGCACACTTTCTTTCTCCAATATGGCTGGTCCAGGCGTAGGCACACTCTCTCGAGGCTCTGTGTCTGCTGCTATTTATGCCGCTCTCCTCATGCTTACTGCAATTAAACCCAGGTGTTAGACATAATTTAGCTCAGGTGTAAGCGCCCTTACCACTTTTCTCTCCCGGACGGGCGTTTGACCACGCCCCCGCTGCCACAAATATATAAAAAAGAATGAAATTGTATAATGTCTGTGTGTTACCATTTTCCAGTATAGGGGAGTAACAGATTACTTGTAAAGGTGTAAGGTAATCAGGATACAAAAAAATAGGGAACTATAATCCGTTACAGTTACTCAAAAACAATCAGATTACAGTTACATTTAAAAAAATGGGATTACTGTCAGGATTACAAATTTTTATTTCTGTCTAATGAAATTGTGAATTTTCCTGACATAAAGTGATACAGACGGCTGTTTGTTTCGCATGTGAGATGGTTTAGATGTGCATTCTCTTCGGATTCTCTCTCATGACTCACTCGAGTCAGTAGCACCTCCTACTGTTGCAAATAACACCTGTCTCACATCAGCACTCTGCTTTGGAGGAAAACATCTGCTTCATTTTGGTGGCAACGGAATGCATTATTTTCTTGGAAATTTTGACATTATTCATTCTTTAAAAGAGAAAAGTTATGTTAGCTATGTTAGCTAAAATATGTTAATATTAAAATGAGTTAGCCTTAGTGCTCAAAGAAATACGTGGCCGGAGAAGGAAACTTTCTTTCCTTTTTCACCTCTCATGATTTTGCAACCCTGATCATTATTAACAAATCAAAATTTTACACATAAATATCAAATTAATTGAAAATGTGTTGTAAGTTAAATTAAGAATTTATCAGATTTTTATAAATTTTTGTTCAGAACAGTACAAATGTCTGGGTGAGGGAGACATTTGGGCAAATGTGACATATTAAACTCACTGCGAGAACATGACCATGGCAACGTTACGGTCGCGGTTTTCCTTTAACCGAAGGAACACCACTCTAGCCGCCACCTGCGTCGCTCCTTCTTCCCATGGTATTAAGACGCGGCTGGCGATGGAGGCGATCTGGGGATGGCAGCGGGCTCGGTTTCGCCGGGTACGCCCCGAACCACCCCCCCCCCCGGCATGCTCATTGACTTCCGTCCGGGCTCGAGGCAACAGCGGCTCGCCTCACAGCCAGCCTGCCTATCCTCTGGAGCCCCCGAGCTGGATGAGCTTGCTGCTGCATCGGAGCCCAGGCCACTGCCAGCGTAGGGCTGGACTGGAACCCTCCATCCTCCCATCAGCCAACGCGGCAGGATAATTGGTTCCTTCATAATTGGGTCTGCGCACCACTGACAGCCACGGCCCACCCGGTTCCGGATAGGGCGGTTGCGATCCACCTATGCCTCGAGAACGCCACCACCTGGCGGGGTCACCCTGTGCTCCCCTCCAAGGCCTGTAGGATAACGTCATCATTGGCTGCCAAAGCCTACAGTGCCACCGGACAGGCCGCTTCCGCCCTGCATGCCATGGCATGCAAGTCCACAAGGCCAAGGCACTCAAACATCTGCACGAGGGTAGTCCTGATCCCGACGTGCTGCAGCGACCGACCTCGCCCTTAGGGCCACGAAGGCCACAGCACAGTCACTCAGCAGGCGATGGCCACACTTGTGGTTCAGGAACGTCATCTGTGGCTGAACATAAAGACGCGTGACACGGACAAGACCCGCTTCCTCGATGCCCCTGTCTTCCAGTTAGGCCTCTTCAGCAACAACGTCAAGGACTTTGCCCAGCAGTTCTCTGCGGATAAAAAGCAGACGGAGGCCATTTCACACATCCTGCCCCACCCCAAACCTTCAGCCCCATGACTGTTCCCCGGCCAGTCGGTTCTGACGAGTCTAGAGGACACCTCCACCGGACCTCCTCCTCAGTCACTAATCCACCCCCTGCCGTGTATGCGGAGCAAGGTAAGTGCTTCGAGTCTTTTCTCAGCACCAGAGCCTCGGGTACTACCTGCTCCACCCCGCTGCGAAGCCCTGCCAGGTACGTCAAAAATAATCGTCCCATTAGTGCCCCTAGCATGGAGCTTGGATGCGTGGCTTTCACTTCCCAACCCGTCACGCTGGCTGGCCAGGACTATCTGACTTGGTTACACAGTTTAGTTTGTCAGGCACCCCCCTCCCTTTCGGGGGCGTCCGCTTTACTGCAGTACACGGCGAACATGCCAAATCCCTGCACGCGGAAATCATGACCCTCTTACTCAAAGACGTGATAGAGCCTGTCCCTCCAACCGAAATGAAGAAGGGTTTCTACAGCCCTTACTTCATTGTACCCAAGAAAGGTGGCGGCTTACGACCGATCTTGGACTTGTGAGTTTTCAACCGGGCTTTGCACAAACTCCCGTTCAAAATGTTCAGGTGCGTCTTCCACGTCTCAATATTGCCTTGACATCGACCCTTTCTACGGTTCACGTTCGATGGCCAGGCGTATCAGTACAAGGTCCTCCCCTTGGGCATGTCCCTATCCCCTTGCGTCTTTATGAAGGTTGCAGAGGCAGCCCTTGCCCCACTCCGAGAAGCCGGCATCCGCATACTCAACTACCTCAACAACTGGCTCATCATGGCCCACTCCCGAGTGTTACTATGCGCCCACAGGGACCAGGTGCTCAGGCACTGGTGTCACGGCCGGCTCACAAGCCGCGACAAAGAAGAAGATGACACGTTAAAGTGGTGTGCAAAAAGGAATAACATTTATTAAAGTAAAAGTAATAAAGTAAGAGAATAGACCAAAACGGGAACAAGACAAGAACTAGGACAACAACAAAATGGCACGAGGGGAGAGCGCCCCGTCACGACCGAAGGGAGCTGCTTTAGTTTGCCGGCATCAGCTCTAGCACAGGTGTAAACCATCAGTCATCATCAGACGTCACTCACTCCAACTCCAACCTACAAAACAAGTGACAAAGACAACCGAACCCACACAATATGACTCACACTGGGGTCGTAACACCCCCCATAAAAAAAAGGGTGGACATTTATGAAAACCCGTCACCCGATAACTCCCAAAACTGCAAAGACCCACCACTCTGTAAAACTCTCCAATATCCTCAGCAACCACGGGCCCTGTGGAAGCAATTTAAGACAGACAAGTAGAGCAAAACATAGTTAGTCAATCAGTTAGAAGGAATAAGGAGCTCTAGACAATGCGTCAGCTACCACATTGTCAGTCCCCTTGATATGTCGGCTGTCAAGTGCATACGATTGCAAGAAAAGGCACCAGCGAGTCAACCGTTGGTTTTGGCACCGCAAAGAATGTAAATAGACAAGCAGATTGTGGTCCGTATACACAACCAATGGGTCTGACACGGATCCCACATACACTTCAAAGTGTTGCAAAGCCCAAATCAAAGCTAATGCCTCCTTTTCAACCACTGAATAATTCAAGTGATAAGAATTAAACTTTTTTGAGAAGTAGCTAACTGGACAATAAATTCCTTCCTCACCAGCCTGTAACAACACTGCTCCAGCACCCACATTGCTAGCATCCACACATACCTGAAAAGAATGATCAAAACGAGGCGCTGCCAACACAGGAGTGGATGTAAGCAGTGATTTAGCTGCCTCAAAGGCATCCTGACAGGTAGATGTCCAAACAAAAGCTGCTTTTGCTCTCAACAGATCAGTGAGGGGGGCTACCACGGTAGAAAAATTCCTGCAAAATCCCCGATGTGTTCTCAGCCCACTCCTGTATTCCCTGTACACACATGACTGTGTGGCAACACATAGCTCCAATGCCATCATTAAGTTTGCTGACGATACGACGGTGGTAGGTCTGATCACTGACAATGATGAAAGAGCCTACAGAGAGGAGGTGCACACTCTGACACGCTGGTGTCAGGAGCACAACCTCTCCCTCAACGTCAGTAAAACCAAGGAGCTTGTTGTGGACTTCAGGAAGAAAGACGGAGAACACAGCCCCATCACCATTAATGGAGCACCGGTGGAGAGAGTCAGCAGCTTCAAGTTCCTCGGTGTCCACATTACTGAGGAACTCACATGGTCCGGTCCACACTGAGGCCGTTGTGAAGAAGGCTCACCAGCGCCTCTTCTTCCTGAGACGGCTGAGGAAGTTTGGAATGAACCACCACATCCTCACACGGTTCTACACCAGCACTGTAGAGAGCATCCTGACTGGCTGCATCACCGCCTGGTACGGCAATAGCACCGCGCACAACTGCAAAGCCCTGCAAAGGGTGGTGCGAACTGCCAGGAACATCATCGGAGGTGAGCTTCCTCCCTCCAGGACATATACACCAGGCGGTGTGTGAAAAAAGCTCGGAGGATCATCAGAGACTCCAGTCACCCAAGTCATGGGCTGTTCTCACTGCTACCATCAGGCAGGCGGTATCGCAGCATCAGGACCCGCACCAGCCGACTACATGATAGCTTTTTCCCCAAGCAATCAGACTGTTGAACTCTTGATCTATCAGGATCAATAATTAGCACTGCACTTTATTCAGCTATAATCTCACACTGGACTGTCAACATATTCTCCTCAATACAACTGCTATATATATATATACACATATATATTTCATATACTCCCACTTATTGTATTGTATTGTATATTCTGTTCTATATTCTGCATTGTATATAATTATTGTGTTGTGTAAGTATGTGTACATCTGATTTGTAAATTGTTTTGTGTAAGTATGTGTACATTTGATATGTAAATTGTTTTGTGTAAGTATGTTGTTTATTGTAATTGGTATATGTCTCGTCACTGTCATGACTGCTATGTTGCTCGGAACTGCACACAAGAATTTCACCTACTGTTGCACTTGTGTACATGGTAGTGTGACAATAAAGTGATTTGATTTGATTTGATTTGATAGTAACCTACTAACTCCAAAAACCGCATCAACTCCTTCTTAGTAGTAGGACAAGGAAAGTGATCAATGGCCTCAACCTTGGCCCGAACTGGTCGCACACATCCTTGTCCAACTACCTTACCTAAGTAAGTCACAGTGCCCTTGGCAAACTCGCATTTAGCCAGATTGACGGTCAGGCCAGCCTCTTCAAGATGAGAGAACAGGGCTGCGATATGCTTCAAGTGCTGCTCCCATGAATCACTGAAAACTACTACATCGTCTAGATAGACGGCCACTCCCTCTAACCCAGAAACAACCCTATTCATAAGCCGCTGAAAGGTTGCAGGCGCATTTCTAAGGCCTAAACTCATAACGTTATAAGAGAATAACCCCTCCAATGTAATAAAAGTGGAAATCTCTTGAGCTCTTTTGGTCAATGGAACTTGCCAATAGCCTTTAAGCAGATCGAACTTGCTTACAAATTTCGCCGACCCAACCCAGTTAACACAATCCTCAATACGAGGCAGTGGAAATGAGTCTGGTTTTGTTACTCTATTTATTTTACGATAGTCGGTGCAAAACCGATAAGTACCATCAGGTTAATTCACAAGCAAGCAGGGAGATGCCCAACTAGAAAATGAAGGTCGTGCAATATCATGATCCAGCATATACTGAACTTCAGCGTTAAAATGCAGGAGTTTATTTGGGGACACCCGATAAAAATTCTGGCGAATGGGCTTCGAATCCCCAACATCAATATCATGCTCCAACCAATGTGTACGTGAAGGTACATCACCAAATAAGGAAACATGATGATTAATAAGATCAATCAAATCACCACATTTATCCTCAGGCAAATGGGCCAGCATTTTATAAAAAATTTTAAGAGAACTCTGAATTTTTTAGACGTCCCAATAGTACAGTATCATCTGGAAAAGAAACTCCCTCATCTATTTCCTCCCCCACAAGCGAAATTCTCTCAACTACTAATGCAGGTTTCACCTCATCGTCTGACATCTTGTGAGAACGGCAATAATAGGGCTTCAACAAATTAACATGACACAACTGGGTGGACTTTCTTCTCTCTGGAGTGGCAATCAGATAGTTTAAGTCAGTAACTTGTTTTTCTACCACATACGGACCTGTAAACTGAGCTTGAAATGGGGAGCCCTCAACAGGTAACAAAGCCAACACCTGATCACCAGGCATGAATTTCCGTTCCTCAGTTCGTCGATCGAAAATCGTCTTCATACGCTTTTGTGAAGAATGCAATTGTTCCTTTGCCACCTTACCTGCTTCATATAACCTACGCTTAAAATCATTCACATAACTTATCAAGTTTTTTGGTGGTGCACTTTCAACCCACTGGTCTCTGAGTACTGCCAGTGGCCCCCGAACTGTGTGCCCAAACACCAAATCATTGGGACTAAACCCAGTACTCTCCTGACATACCTCACGTGCTGATAACATCAACCACGGCAATCCTTGTTCCCAATCACCTTCCATCTCTGTACAATAAGAACGCAATAAAGACTTCAGCGCCTGATGGAAACGCTCCAAAGCCCCCTGGCTTTGAGCATGATAAACACTAGCTTTATTGTGCTTAATGTGCAGCAATTTCAAGACCTGAGAAAATAAATGAGAAGTGAAATTAGAACCTTGATCACTTTGCACAATCTTCGGAATGCCAAAAATGGAAATGAACTGAGTCAAAGCCTTCACCACTGATTTGGCAGTGATAGTACGGAGAGGATATGCTGCAGGCATATCCTAGTAGAGGCACACATCACTGTGAGCAAATAAATGCAACCTGACTTTGATCTAGGTAGCGGGCCTACACAATCAATAATTAGGTGCTCAAATGGCGGACTGACAGCAGGAATAGGAAACAATGGAGCAGGTTTGATCTTCTGATTTGGTTTGCCTGTTAGTTGACAAGTATGACATGTCTTTATATACTGTGACACAGCCTTCTTCAATTTTGGCCCCAAAAAATTACGAAGGATTCTGTGATAGGTCTTTTTTACCCCTAAATGACCTGCAAGTTTATCATGGGAAATCTGCAATACCAGTGAGTGATACTTCTCTGGAACTACCACCTGCATGATAGGATCTCCAGCAAAATTACTACCATGAGGAATCCATTTTCTCACCAATATGCCATCCTGCAAAAAATACCCATGAGCAACCTTTCTAATTTCATCAGAAGACATCACATTCTCAAACAATTGATGGAGAGAAGAATCAAGTTGCTACTCCTGGAGCAACTCAGAAGGAGAAACAGAAAAGTCATCAGGCAAAGGGAATGGTTTTACTACAGCAGAATCAGGAGTTACCCTTGGCTGTGCAGAGGTCATGGAACGAGTTACGGCACATGCAGTAAACACTTCCGGATAATTCTTGTGACTCTCGTCAGGACCTGGAAGAGGAACAGATAAAACCACAGGAGGTGAAAAGGTATCAGGCCACACCCTACCCCCTGCCAAATTATTCCCCATGATTATATCCACCCCATCCACGGGCAGTGACGGACGTACTCCAATCACCACTTCACCACTCACAAGCTCAGATGACAACGTTACTCTGTGTAAAGGAACAGACACCACATCCAACCCAATTCCTCTAACAAGAACACTAGTACCAGTGTCACTCAAAAATGAAAATGGCAACACATCCTCCAATATAAAAGATTCCGAAGCTCCCGTATCTCTTAATATTGTTACTGGAATTTTTATCTCTGTACCAATCATCGACACATGTCCGTGGGTGATAAAAGGCGCATAATCACCATCTCCTAAAAGATTACCCAGTTTAGGAAATCCTTCACACAATTATTTAACAGGACTTAACACGGGTGCCACAAGAGCAGCTGGTTTAACGCGAGGAAACTTTCCCCCTTTACTCTTGGTTTTAAGCACAGGGCACTCACTTTTCCAGTGGCCTTTACCATGGCAGTAATTACAGACAAGAGACGAATTTCTAGACATACGATCTCCTTTATCTTCGAAAAATTCGTCCCTTCTCCGAAACTCAGAATTCTTGTGTTAACACATAATCATTGGCTAATTCAGCAGCTTTAGCAGCTGTGTCCGCTTTCTGCTCATTTATATATGTTGCAATACGAGCGGGTACAGAATTCTTAAACCGTTCCAGGACTAACTCTTCTGGTACTAACTCGTACGATTTCAAAACTGCTGCTTTTACGAGGTCATAATCGTTACAGTCCGAGACTGGATGAGAAGAATAGACTTCCTGAACCCTACCTGTAAGCACGCACTATAAAAGTAGTGTACGTTCCTTACTGGGCCAACCTCTCGCTTCCGCAATCCATTCAAACAAGGTAAAAAATGTATCCGGATCTCGTTCACTAAACTTAGGCATCAAATGCAAGTTTCCCGCAGTGTCAAACATTTTAGAAGCACCCTGAAAAGTATCTTTTGAACCATCATCTATTCTGCCTTCTCTTATCATATCCCAGCGGTATTTCTGCAGCTCTATATCTGTCTGTTTAGTTCTATTTCTCTCACGCTCCATTTCTAATTTTACATGCTCCTGTTCAAGCTGTAACAGCAATAACCTCTCTTGTTGTTCAAAAGTTAACAAGCCAACAGGTGGTTTAATTTGACTAGCAGTAGCTGTATCAGACATTTCAATCAATATAGCTTGTTCTATCAGTTTTGTTTTAATTGTTTCTCTAATTGTACTCTCTTTTAATCTCTTATCTTCAAGTTTGATTTCATAATGATCCGCAATGTTAAACAACTGATCTTTTGTAAACGGCTCAAGTAATGCTTCAGAGGGAGAAATAATAAAATCTTCTACGAGATTAGACATACTTCCTCTAAAATATACGTTACAATAAATATTGTGATTCACAAACCTCACGTGGTAGGAATAAAAGTTTCCCTTTCCCTATCTATAGTAAACTCTAAAAACTAAAGCTAACTCATCCCTAATCTTCGTGTGGTTACTGGCAAGGGGTATTTAAGCACCAACTACTGCTGGTACAAGAAAAGCAACCAGCACGCTGGCGACTAACTCATACCACGGATATGCTCCCGAGACGACTGCTCTACTCACGGTCACCACACAAAAATAACAAAAATTACATTACCTACTTGTTCCAAAAGGGACCAAGCAGCTACACCTAACAAGGGAACATCAACAATATTCTCCCCACGATAAGATTTGCAAAGTCACTTACCTCTTAGAAACAGCATAGAACAGCTAACTAAGGATACAGCAACATGTCCTCAAAACAAATAAATTCAACGCGCATTTCCTTCCAAACGACGAATAAGACATCTCAAACAATAGCGTTAACCAAACAACATTCTTCCGGTTTTACGTTCAGTTAATGAACCTGCCAAGTTCATTACAAAATAACCGAACGCAACAAAAACGCTTCCCAAATCACGTCGACAAATAACAGGAATTTTCAAAGGTTAGCAAACGAGCGGACGAGCCCCCATTTGTCACGGCAGGCTCACAAGCCGCGACAAAGAAGGAGATCACTCCAACTCCAACCTACAAAACAAGTGACAAAGACAACCGAACCCACACAATATGACCCACACTGGGGTCGTAACACTGGGAAAAGAGCAAGCTCGCCCCGGTGCAGAGAATCACTTTGCTCGTCATGGAGTTAGACTCCGTCTCAATGTTAGCGTGCCTCACCAACGAGCATGCACCGTTAGTGCTGGAATGCCTCGCCGCCTTCAGGCCAGGCACTGCAGTCCCTTTAAAACTTTTCCAGAGGCTCCTGGGGCATATGGCGTCCTCCGTGGCGGTCGCACAGCGACACGCACAGTGTGATGGTCTCCTCCGCCTGCCGCCAAACATTCAAACCCTGGACAGACCTCTGCTTTCTGCGGGCAGGAGTCCCCTTGCGGCAGGTGTCCTGGTCACGACCAACGCCACCAAATTGAGTTGGGGCGCCGTGTGCTACGGGCACGCAGCCGCGGGCCGTTGGAAAGGGGCCCCGCTACACTGGCACATCAACTGCCTAGAGTTGTTGACTGTATTATTGGCCCTGCGGAGGTTTCTCCCGCTGGTTCAGGGCAAACACGTCTTGATCAGATCAGACAGCACCACCGCGGTAGCATACATAAATCGCCAAGGTGGCGTACGCTCCCACCACATGTCACAGCTCGCCCACCGTGCCCTCCTTTGGAGACTCAATTTGCTGCACGCCACTCACATCCCCGGCAACCTCAATGTGGTGGCGGACACGCTATCACAACAATGCTTCCCAGTGGAGAGTGGAGGCTTCACCCCCAGTCGGTCCAGCTGATTTGGGAACGGTTCGGCCTCGTACTCCTCGTGACAGCCCCTCCCTGACAAATTCCCCTGAGGAAAGACCTTCTTTCTCAGGGACGGGGCACGCTCTGGCCTGCCTCCACGTCTGGCCCCTGGACGGGACGCAGAAGATCTAGCTGATCTACCACCTGCCATCGAAGACACGATCAACCAAGCCAGAGCCCCTTCTACCAGGCAACTTTGCGCCCTAATGTGGCACTTGTTCGCGAATTGGTGTTCTTCTCGGGCCGAAGACCCACAAAGATGCACAGTCAGGTCAGTGCTCTCATTTCTTCAGGAGAGGTTGGAGGGGAGGCTGTCCCCGTCCACCTTGAAGGTGTATGTAGCTGCTATCGCAGCCCACCACGACACAGTAGACAGCAAGACTTTGGGTAAGCACGACTTGATTATCAGGTTCCTAAGAGGAACCTGGAGGTTAAATCCCTCCCGGCCAAGCCTGTTCCCCACCTGGGATCTCTCAGTGGTCCTCTTGGGCCTTCAGAGAACCCCCTTCGAGCCTCTAGAATCAGTTGGACTCAGGACCCTCTCCCTAAAGACAGCCCTGCTGATCGCGCTCACCTCCATCAAGAGGGTAATGGACCTGCAAGCGTTCTCTGTCAGCGACACTTGCCTGGAGTTTGGTCCGGCAGACACACGTGATTTTGCCGACCCAATCCACTGTGGGTACTCAGATCTACCCTGTACTGGAATAGGTGCTCCACAGGTCAGGGCTCTTACGTGGACTTTGCCCCTGTGTGTATTTTCCGCGGTACGGTCCCCTTACGAGTGGACCCTCGTCTCCTTTGGGCAGTTCCCACTGTCCCCTGGTCGCCGTGTCTGTAGCAACTCCTCCCTCCGAAGAGGCGGGATCTACCACCGCGACTAGTTTACGTATGTGACCTCCGTTCCCTGATGGAGGGAACAAGACGTTATGTCCTCCCGGCCATGTCACTGAGCCAGGCCACTATTGTGGCCGGACCATTTCCGGCTCCTCAGAAATTTCCTGAATGAAACAGATGTATTTCCCCACCTATATACCTGTATGTCCAGGGGTGGGACATGCAAATTCTGTCTGCCAACTTCTCATTGCCCTGTTTTCATAGATCAGAGGTATATTCGGCGCTCAAGAGAGACCCCTAGTGTCGCTTCTTCGACACAACGTCTCGTTCCCTCCATCAGGGAATGAAGGTTACATCCATAACATAGACGTTTGTTTTTGAGTATGGGCAATATAAAAATTTAATTTTATTGAAAAATTAGTAAATCTGTAAATAAATAGTAAAGAGTAAATCATTAGTTTGTGCTATGGCTCTTTCGTGAAAAAACGAATCAACCAAAACTTTTAAAATTGGCTCCTAATTGAAAAAAGGTTCCCGACCCCTGCATTATACGTAAGATGAAAAGAAAATACCCTCGAAACTTTTCTGAAGACAGTCAGTTCCCTTCAGAGATACATTTATATAATATAGTCATAAAGGTATTGCAATCAAGGGCTTTAGTTAAAGTCTTCATTAGTCAAAATCACTATGAGTGCACTTGGATTTTGTCATGAGTCATTCTCCATATTTTATACTACTTGTCACATTTTAAATAAAGTGTTGTGACTGCAAATCTGCCTGTTATATTTTTATATTGCCAACAAATGGTTATGGTATATTGTTGACTGTTGAGAAGGTTTAGAAAAGGCACAGACAGATTTAGAGGCAATGTCGGGTCATTTCAAACTTGTCGCGCTACAAACATGAGATTAATTGTAAATAATTTTAAATTACTGACAACCCTCAAACATTTGAACAGTTATTTTACATATTAATCTTTCTGGATAATGAAATGATAATGAAATTATTTACTTACCTTTCCTTCTGGTTTTTCAAATGTCTGATGAAATGCGAGGTTGTGGTGGTTGTATCGGATATTTTTGCGTTGCATATTTTCATCCTTTTTTTATTCACACGGTTCAATTCGAAATCTTTATTTCCAAAGGAGATTATTTTGAGAACTGGACAGTCATTGTGGCACATTGTGAACGCATCGTTTTTCTGCGCAGATGCAGATAAGTGGCGCTGGCGGGCTTACATTGTTGCAATATTTTTTAAACACATTTCATTACTGTTTATAATAATAATAAAAAAAACAATCAAGTCATTGTTGAGTCATGCAGGTCAAGTCAAGTCTCGAGGCACTGGTTCTCAAGTCAAAGTCAAGTCAAGTCATTTTCTTCATTAGTCAAGCAAGTCACAAGTCCTTAAATTTGCGACTCGAGTCAGACTTGAGTCAAGTTATGTAACTCGAGTCACCCACCTCTGGAAATAATTAATTGAAAAGACACACTAAAAGTTTAAATCTGTTTTGATCTATTCTTTAAAACTAGATTTTGTTTTCTTTTTGGAATCAAAACTTTTTGTCCACTTTAAAGGTGACCTATTATGTAAAATTCACTTTTACATGATGTTTGTACATAAATGTGAGTCGGCAGTGTGTGTACACAAGCACCTTACGAGTAATTTAGAGCAGGCCTCTGACCAGACTGCTTTGTGAATGAGTGTCAATATAAAGCAGTATTTAAAAAAAAAAAAACATTCTCAAGCATGGATCAGTACCAACTGTTCGTGTTCCAGCTTTATATCATGAATTTGTAAGTATTGCACTTTATATTTTGTGAATGTTTGCAAATCGCCTTTCCGAATGTGTTTGTTAGCTGATTCCATGGCTAAAACAGCTAAAGATACCATTGTCTTTGATTGTATTCATGGAGACTCGAGCCAGGGCGGGGAGCAGCAGCTCATTTGCATTTAAAGAGACACACACGAAAACAGTGTGTTTTTGATTCCACCCAAATAGAGGCTTTTACAACATGGTATAATAAATGATCCGTGGGGTATTTTGAGCAAAACTTCACAGACACATTCTGGGGACACATGAGACTTATATTACATATTGTATAAAGGGGCATAATATCCTCCTTAAACATAAACATAAACATAGAAATCAGCCATAAACTGTTAGTTGGTGATGTTTGACTTTGGATCATCATCAAGCAGAGGAAAGACACTCGACAGCATTTAATTATGACAAGAATAACGATGATGATTATAATGTGTGATCTACCTATTGAATACAGTCTGATGTTAATGAACAGTGCACATTATTATTGCCTATACACACTAACTGCAATACATGGTAAAATTACACTTTGCAGTGTTTTTGAATCTTAGGTAGCCTGGAGATCGGCCCAGGCTACTCTCACATGATCCTGAGACCAAGGTTCCCATGACCCTATTCAGGGATCAGGTGGTGAACCTGCAAGCACTGCCCCAGGAGGAGGCAGACCCAGCCTTGGTGTTGCTGTGTCTGGTGCGTGCTTTTTGCATCTATTTGGACCGCACGCAGAGCTTTAGAGTCTCCGAGCAGCTCTTTGTCTGCTTTGGTGGACAGCGGAAAGGAAGCGATGTCTCCAAGCAGAGGATCGCCAGTGGCGCCTCTCTAACAGATATTTGCACCCAACACATTTGCAAGGTTCTACAATCTCCGGGTGAGCCAGTTTCATCCCGTGCCTTAGGAGGAACGAACAGGTAACAGGGGCAGTTGGCCAGGTGTATCACTTGCGCATAGCGCCTTTCACCTGCACTGAGCTGAAGACGTGCACTGTTGACTCCCAGTAGTGTTCACAAGATGTGTTACCTGGATGACTTCCTCCTAGCCCTGTGGCAGACAAGTTTGTGGAGAAACTCGCTGCCGGCTCAGTACATGTGCTAACTAAGCAAGGTACTGGGGTAGGTGCCACATAGGTAACCCCATGTGACGTATATCTTCTGATAAATCATTTCCCTGTTGGTAAACTGTGTCTTCCTTGGGCAGAGGGCCAATGTGTAGAATTTCCACAAAAAAATACCCCCCTCTCTGGGCGGAGAGTGGTCTCCGTGGTGTCTTCCACCTTAGGATTTCCATTCTCCTCTAACTGCAGCAGAATCAGTCAGATTCCAACAACAAATCGTCAGGGGAGTGAGCATCTAAAAACCCCTATGAGTCTAAACACCCATATGAAAACTGACATACCACTAATTTCAGAAACCCTGACCCCCCATAATGGTTTAAATTTTTAATTCGTTTTTCTCTTTATGTGTATGTGTGTTGGGTGTTTTCACTGTGCTGCAGTCTTTGCTGGGTATACAGATGAAGTCAGAGTTTATACACTCACCTAAAGGATTATTAGGAACACCTGTTCAATTTCTCATTGAATAACCACTCGTTACAACCGAGGTATGCAGCAAAGCATTTGTGAAGCCACAACACGCACAACCTTGAGGCGGATGGGCTACAACAGCAGAAGACCCCACCGGGTACCACTCATCTCCACTACAAATAGGAAAAAGAGGCTACAATTTGCAAGAGCTCACCAAAATTGGACAGTTGAAGACTGGAAAAATGTTGCCTGGTCTGATGAGTCTCGATTTCTGTTGAGACATTCAGATGGTAGAGTCAGAATTTGGCGTAAACAGAATGAGAACATGGATCCATCATGCCTTGTTACCACTGTGCAGGCTGGTGGTGGTGGTGTAATGGTGTGGGGGATGTTTTCTTGGCACACTTTAGGCCCCTTAGTGCCAATTGGACATCGTTTAAATGCCACGGCCTACCTGAGCATTGTTTCTGACCATGTCCATCCCTTTATGGCCACCATGTACCCATCCTCTGATGGCTACTTCCAGCAGGATAATGCACCATGTCACAAAGCTATAATCATTTCAAATTTGATTCTTGAACATGACAATGAGGACCCCCATTTAGTACCTTCACTGTACTAAAATGGCCCCCACAGTCACCAGATCTCAACCCAATAGAGCATCTTTGGGATGTGGTGGAACGGGAGCTTCGTGCCCTGGATGTGCATCCCACAGATCTCCATCAACTGCAAGATGCTATCCTATCAATATGAGCCAACATTTCTAAAGAATGCTTTCAGCACCTTGTTGAATCAATGTCACGTAGAATTAAGGCAGTTCTGAAGGCAAAAGGGGTCAAACACAGTATTGGTATGGTGTTCCTAATAATCCTTTAGGTGAGTGTATACACTTATGTTGAAGTCATTAAAACTCATTTTTTAACAATTCCACAGATTTCATATTAGCAAACTATAGTTTTGGCAAGTCGTTTAGGATATCTGCTTTGTGCATGACATGAGTAATTTTTACAACAATTGTTTACAGATAGAATGTTTCATTTTAATTCACTATATCACAATTCCAGTGGGTCAGAAGTTTACATATACTAAGTTAACTGTTCCTTTAAGCAACTTGGACAATTCCAGAAAATTATGTCAAGCCTTTGGGCAATTAGCCAATTAGCTTCTGATGGGCTAATTGGATTCAATTGGAGGTGTATTTTAGGGCACCTTCAAACTCAGTGCCTTTTTGCTTGACATCATTGGAAAATCAAAAGAAAGCAGCCAAGACCTCAACCAAGAAACAATTTGTGGACCTTCACAAGTCCCTATCCTTGGGAGCAATTTCCAAACACCTGAAAACATCATGTTCATCTGTACAAACAATAGTATGCAAGTATAAAAACCATGGGACCATGCAGCCATCATACTGCTCAGGAAGAAGTCATATTCTGTCTCCTAGAGGTGAACGTAGTTTGTACAAACAATAGTACACAAGTATAAAAACCATGGGACCATGCAGCCATTATACTGCTCCGGAAGAAGACATATTCTTTCTCCTAGAGGTGAATGTACGAAAGGTGCGAAAAGTGCAAATCAATCCAAGAACAATGGCATATTTTGTTCTAAAATGCTATTTCTAGCCATTTTACATGGACATGTTACCAGGCAAGTTGGATTCATAATTTCTGTTTTTCTAGTAAGACCTATCTAGCAAGATATTAGGGCAAATTTTCCTTTAAAGATATTAAAAAAAAAATTTCAAACAAGATAATATTGATTTATCTTGTTTTAGAAACAACACTGCAAAAGATATTTAGGTTTTTCAGAGAATGTATTTTGTCTTACTGTACTGGCAGATTTTTTTTATAGTCAAAACAAGTGAGAAAATCTACCTGAGCTGAAGAAGAAGCCAAAGTATTTAGAATACGTTACAGACCTTGAGTAAACTAACGGAATACGTTACAAATTACATTTTACAGCATGTTTACTGTAATCTGTAGTGGAATACATTTCAAAAGTATCTCTCCCAACCCTGATTATAGAAAGACTGTCACCGAATAACCATCATCTGCTGCAAACTCCATAAGCTATAAATAAACGCTTACTGTCTTAATCTTTCAGTTGAAACCACATCACTCGCTCAAAGTCATATACACATAGGGCCGCCGATAAAGGGGTACAACTGGACCTTTTGTCCCGGGCCGGGCTTGAGGGGGGCCTGGCTGGACTGGAGGTGGGGCCCACAGAAAGGCTGTTCCATAGATGAATGCATACAAGCGCGGGCAGTGGGAGCCATATTATAAATACGGAGACAGTGCGAAACAGCGAAAGCCGCTGGGTAGTGCACATTGATGGTTTTTGTTCCATCTGAAAATTAAAAATCTAACATTGTTTCTAATCAATGTTCTATTGATTTTAATAGGTGATAATTATCTATAATTATTCATTATTGCTAAGAACCAAACCCACTCCTGAACGTAGCGCACTACTTATGTACAAATATTTACTCATGGAATAACAATATTTATTAACCATTAAAAATGGATGATGTGTCTTTTATTTTTTTGCTAGTGGTTACACATGATAAGAGATGGTATGTGTGGGGGAGTCACTCCCTGTATAGATGACTTGTTCACCTGGGACCACAGACATGAAGCTGGTTGCCAACAACATGGAAGCAAAACCTTCCATGACAGTTATACTTCATGTAAGGTGATATTGTCTAATGATGCACATACATAGGACGTTTCCTTGGAAAACAGTAAAACATTTAGCAAATTTCTGAGTAAAGGGGAAAGCCCTTGCTCATTTTTCCCCATATCACTCAGAAACACCTGTGATGTCGTGCTCATTTTCCTGCTTGAGACAATTAATTATGGCATCACTGCCGAGTGCAGATCAGCACAATGACAGATCAGGGGTGAAGTTCTTGAAAAACGAGCTTTCAGTCATTTAGCGTGACCTCATGACAAAGAATTGTTTTCACTTGTCTGTGTGTAATTTGGAAGGAAAAACATGGAGACAATTGGAAAAAACTGGATACACTGAAATGGAGCAATTTGTCTCCTATAGTAGCCCAAATCTTGGCTATATGTGTTGCTGTGTGCGTGAGATATTTCTTTGTGAACTTTATAAATCCCAATTAGAGGAAGATTGTTCTTACAAAATGGGTTCTCACTCACAAGGTGCCAAATACTGAGCCCTACGTGTCACTACTATATGAAGATGCCAAAAATACCTTCAGTTTCTTTAAAGCTACACTGGTCAGCGTGTTCAATGAGAAACCAGGCAAAAAGATTATCAAAACTATTAAACTGTAAAATAATTTTGGTTGACCTAATCGGATTACTTAATG
This sequence comes from Xyrauchen texanus, assembly GCF_025860055.1. NCBI lineage: Eukaryota > Metazoa > Chordata > Actinopteri > Cypriniformes > Catostomidae > Xyrauchen > Xyrauchen texanus. The sequence goes on from NC_068314.1 coordinate 10,216,437, forward strand.
AAAAATAAACATGTACGTTTTCCTTTAGTTTTATATTCAACTGATATCTTATTTAGATAAGACAGACAAGCTGACAGGTGACGAGGAGCCTGGAACCAGAAATGAAGCTACCAGGACCAGTTAGAGGAAAGAAAAAGGAGAAGGGAAAGCATACCAAAAACACAAGACCAATAATACTCAGTAAGACCGACCAACCAACCAGCCAAAAAAACAGCCAATGAGAGCAACAGGCTGGACTGCATTGGTTTGACTACTGAATGTGTCCAACATTGTCTGTCATTATACCGTCTCTTATACCAGGCCAATCCACATCAGCCAGAGTCAAATGCGCATAACAGATCATCTTTATTCGAACGCAGTCTTTAATGTCAGATTGTGATTTTTATAAGAGAACACAATTACAAAGGCAAGACTTCACTATCTCACTAACATTAAAAGCATGTTCCATCCATACAATGGCATGGGATCAGTCTTCCAACAAAAGCAGTGCAATCATTACAAATATTTCCTTTTTAAAGATTATAATTTAATTCCTTTTCACATATGTAAAATTAATTAAATTATTCTTCACCGGATAACAATTATTTATAATCTGAGTACTGACCTCTGCCAGCATAATCTTGGCCATGGGATGGACTAGACTCTTAAACTGCAATACGTAGACAAAAACATTAATGCCAGCTAATGCCAAATAAAGGACATAGCATCTACATGCACATAATTCTGGACATTTAAGCATTGAACTTACATATATCCTTTAGTTTTAAACATTGCCCCCAATATCTAATCCGTTTATTCAAATAATACTTGTAATACACATCGAAAACTTATTTTGCCATTATATTTATGCTGTATAGCCAGTTGAGTCTTGTTTCTCCCAAGGTAATTTTTTTTTCTCTCCATTAACAAACATCTTATTGAGTTTTGAGTTATTTGATACAGTCACCTTTGGCTTGCTCACTGAGGCCCTAAAGTCAAATCATTTTTAAAGTACAGTTTTCAATCACATTTTGATTTAAACTGCTTAATGAGAACTTTAAGATATTACAGACATTACAGCATAATTTTCTGTAAAGCTGCTTTGAAACAATATGTGTTGTGAAAAGCTCTATGCAAATAACATGATTTCCCCGTCTGACGCTCATTTCGACGTTGGGGTCTTTCATGAGAGCCTCATGCATCTCTGAACTTGAAAAAAGGCCAATGAGAAATTGGCAGACAGAATTTGCATGTCCCTCCCCCAGACATACGGGTATAAAGGGAGGGAAATATGCGTCTGTCCATTCAGATTTTTCCTTCGGAGCCGAGCGGTTGTGTGATAAGTGAGCTGTATTCACCGACTGTTTCACTCATCTCTACAAGAGAGTATGCTGTTGGATCTATAGCGCATATGAGCGGCTTTCTCCTTCTCTGCACAACAGTGCAGCTTTGCCACTGGGCACTTCGACAGCGCTTCTAAAAGAGAATATTTCACTAAAAGAGTTTAATTCTCTAAAAGAGCAATATACAGTGCCGTTGAAAGTCCTTTTCAGGACGCGTCTTTATAAAGATGCCCTTCTGCCCTTCCGATGGCTGTGTAGTTCCTGGATGCGGTCGAGATCTCTCTGCTCCTGACGGTCACAGACTCTGCCTCGTGTGTCTGGGCAGCGATCACACCGAGGCAGTATTTGTGGATGGTTCGTGTTCCCTTTACAAAAAGCTTCACTACGATGCTGCGCTGCTACGGGGAACAACTCTAACTGTGAACTGAGCTGAAATAGTGTGTGTAACACGTCAATGAACATTGATCGGAATAGCCTCGGCTGATGTAATCATTAGATGCACCTGCGGCCAGGCTATAAATGGATACGTCACCAGGTGTCGTCAGAAACTCTTTTTTCAGAGCGATTCTGTTTCTGTGTGTTTCACAAACCCTGTCAAAACTTTCTTTCCTCTGTTAGGAGATAGAATCAGTTAGGCAGTGTGCAGTGAACGTTGTTCTCTTTTCTCTTCTGTTTAGAAAATATTATATATATATATATATTTCTAAAAAAGAAAAAAAAAGAGAGAATGACTGAAAGCCGCACACGGTGCGTGTTCCCCTCTTCTCGCTCTATAGCTGAAGAGGACACACATCAATTTTTGCTGTTTGTTTGGGGGTAAGAGCACGCTGCTCTCGCATTGCAGCAGGGCGGTCGCGAGCACTGCGATTTGCTTTAACAGGCAGAGTGCGTCGTGCTCGCCTAGCTTGCTTCCGGAGTCAGCATTCACGAAAAAAAAAAAGATCGTTCGTGGGGCTCTTGCATGGATTTGGCTGAGGAGCAAGAGACGGGTTGTTCCCTTTCTCTCACTTTCTCCCCAAACCCAGCTGGTCCTTCACATGATCTCGAAGCGCATTCCGACGCTTCTTCGGATCATGAGGTGGATCGCGATTCTCTTCCCGCCTCCGAGCTTTCCGTCCACGATAGAAAATCTATGGAGGAATTGCTCGATGTTGTTACTCGTGCAGTTGCCAGATTGGACTGGCCATGCGAAAAAGAGACCCCCAAATGCTCCAAATTAGGGGATAGATTTTATCTTCCAGTCTAAGAAAGGGAACGCCTCATGGGTCCCTTCCCTTCTTTGATAACCTCCATGAAGAGCCTTTTTGCTCATGGAGAACCCCTAATTATATTCGACTATCGTGGGTGCTGAGGCATGGGGGTATTCAGTGATGCCGCCGGTCGAAGAGACGCTTGCGGGCTATCTCTCGCCGAGCTCGGCATCATCACTTAAGAAGCCCTCTCTCCCCTCAAAGCCTTGTAGGACAACCTCCACTTTAGTGGGAAGGGCTTATCAAGCAGCAGGTCAGGCTGGTGCTGCTCTGCACACTATGCTGTTTTACAGGCGTACCAGGCTGACCTCTTGGACGACCTGAGTGTGGGTTCTGCGCCTCAGACCCGCCTCGGTCCTGACTGAAGGGAGGCTCAAAAGCAAAGCGTGGCAAGTCGTGCTCCTCCTCCCAGGGATTGGGGACAGTCTCGCCTAGATTAGGGGGTAGCTCCCCTCGGGACGGGGCGTGTGCTTCACTTCACCCCTCCCGGTACCCCCTCGAAGCCCCTCCATTCCCGCCACCTCTTGGTGTTTCAGGTTGCAGAGGCTTCCGTCAAAATTGGGTGTTTTCGCTGTTCCTGCATTTTATTCAGGACGCAAAACACTCGACAACCCCTCAACAGGAAGTGTTAAAATATAATACCCATCTCAGAGATCCTGGCAGTGTGGAAACTTCTGCCGGATATATTCTTTTCTGTGGGTCTTATAAGGGCGCCAGGATTTAATTCACTCGCCGCTTTTCCGTGTTTCAACGGCGTGTTCTCACTACCGTGAACCAGATTTCTTTTTATGTAAAAACAAAAAAACTCAATCTCCTGGTTAAAGGGGCCATGGTATATGTTCCCCTTCCAGAGAGAGAGTTAGGTTATTACACTAAATACTTCCCGTTTCCCATGGAGGGTGAGGGGTGGCGTCTGGCTTAGATCTTAAAGCTTGAACTACCCGTGGGTGTTCAAGTCCAAGATGATGCCTGTCAAGACGGTCGTGTCTCAAGCCCTACAACTCGTTTGGCTGGTCACCATCGATCTTATGATGCACTTCTACACTTCATTTAGAAGTTCTGCCACAACATGGAAAGTTCCTGAGGTTCACTTCCGGGGGCAAAGTCTTCCAGGGTCAGGTTCTTTCACTCAGCCTAGCCCTTTTTACCCGCACATTCACAATGCATGATATAGCGCTGGCTCCTTGCGACTCCGGAGCATCTGCATTCTGAATTATGTAGACGACAGGCTGATCCTAGCGCAGTTCTAGGAACTGGCAGTTCAGCACAGGGACGTCGTCTTAGCTCATCTGTTTCTCTGGGGTTGAGGCTCAACGCCAAGAAAAGCGTCCTCTCTCCCACTCAGAACACTGTCTATCGGGGCATCGTATGGAGTTCAATCACAATGCGGGCACAACTGTCTCCCGCTAGGATTGAGTCCATTCAGATCACCCTGAGCAAAGTCAGGCTAGGTCAAGGTTGCACTGGTATCAGTATCAACGATTTCCAGGTCTCAGGGCGACCAGCGTCCACGGTGATCCCTCTGGACCTTCTGCTCATGAGACCATTTTTGTTGTGGCCAAAAGCCAGGGGATTTCTTCCAAGGGCCAAAAACCCCTAGGCTAAAAAGGGTTACGCGCCTCAGGCTTCATTCCCTTTCTATGTGGTTCAGACCCCGGTTTTCTGCTTTGGGTCCCACTCTAGGTGCGTCTTGTTGTCACAGACTGCTAACGACAGACGCCTCCCTGACGGGCGGGGTAGCGGCCTTAAGTGGTCGTCCAGCTTAAGGGGATAGGAAGGTTGTCAGCTCGGTTGTCACAGTCTCTGTCTCGGGTTGATGGCTGTATTTCTGGCCCTGAAATACCTCCTCCTGAGGCTGCTATGTCTTTGTGTGGGTGGACAATACAGCGGTAGCCTCTTACATAAATCATCAAGGAGACCCACATTTTTGTCAGCTGTATTTCTGACACGTCGGATTCTCCTTAGGGCCTAGGGTAAGCTTCTGTCACTCAGGTTAGTTATATCCCCGGATGCCTGTATACGGGAGCAGATTTATGGTCCAGACAGAAAATACCAACGGGGGAGTTAAGAACTCCACCCTAAGGTAGTAGTTGCCCAGTTCGCCAGCAAGGGTTTTTGCCTCTTACTGATAGCACCGCGCTGGCCAAACAGGGCTTGGCTCTCGGAGCTAATCTCTTCCCTCGACGGCTCGCCTTGGGCGATTCCGAACAGGAAGGATCTTCTATCTCAGGCACAGGGCAATATTTCATCCCTGCCCCGAATTGTGGAATCTTTCATGTTTGGCCCCTAAGGGTACCAACTGAGGGACACAGGGCTTTCTCCTGAGGTTATCGAGACCTTTTTAAATGCCGGGCTTTTTCCACTTGGAACAAGTTTGGGTGAGATCTTAAGGCAGAAGAGGACTCAGACATGAGCTTGAGATGTCGACTCAAGGGCATAAGAGCCCGGAGAAGCATACACATCTAAACCATTAAATTTTGAGGCATCCTCAATTGCCCGGGCCTACGAGGCGCGTGGTGAAGCTTCTCCAGTAGGTTTTAGGGCGCACTCTACCAGAGGGCTCTCCTCCTCTAAAACCTTGGCTAGAGGTCTCCCTCTGCAGCAAGTTTGTGATGCGGCAGGTTGTCCTCTCCGCACACATTCATTAGATTTTTATAGTTTGGATGTTTTGCCACTAAGGGCTCTTATGCCCTTGAGTCGACATCTCAAGCTCATGTCTGGACAAGTTTGTGATGCGGCAGGCTGGTCCTCTCCGCTCACATTCATCAGTATTTATGACAAGTTTGTGTTGCGATAGGGTTCTCTTCGCACACATTCATCAAACTTTATGGGTTAGATGCTTTGCTACTCCGGGCTCTTATGCCCTTGAGTCGACATCTCAGCTCATGCCTGAACAAGTTTGTGATGCGGCAGGCTGGTCCTCTCCACTCACATTCATCAGTTTTTATGACAAGTTTGTGTTGCGATAGGGTTCTCTTCGCACACATTCATCGAACTTTATGGGTTAGATGCTTTGCTACTCCGGGCTCTTATGCCCTTGAGTCGACATCTCAGCTCATGCCTGAACAAGTTTGTGATGCGGCAGGCTGGTCCTCTCCGCACACGTTCATCAAAATTGAATGGTTTAGATGTTTATGCTTCTCCGGGCTCTTATGCCCTTGAGTCGACATCTCAAGCTCATGTCTGAGACCTCTCGCGTTTTTGTGAGTACACTGCACAACCGTAGGGGTCCGGACAGCCCCAAGTGCGGCGGCGTGGGTATTGCGTTCCCCGTAGTGCTTCACAGCGCAGCATCGTAGTGAAGCTATTTGTAAAGGGAACGTCTCGGGTTACATGTGTAACCCTTGTTCCCTGAAAAAAGCGGAACGAGGACTGCTCTTCAAAAAGAATTGTCTGACGACACCTGGTGATGTATCCATTTATAGCCTGGCTGCAGGTGCATCTAATGATTACATCAGCCGAGGCTATAAATTCCGGTCAATGTTCATTGACGTGTTACACACACTATTTCAGCTCGGTTCACAGTTAGAGTTGTTCCCCGTAGCGCTTAGCAGCGCAGCATCTCGTTCCGCTTTTTTCAGGGAACAAGGGTTACACATGTAACCCGAGACGTTCTCACTGCGAGAACCTTACCATGGCAATGTTGTGGTTGTGGCTTTCCTACTTAAAGTGGAACACCACTCCAGCCACCCCCACGTCGCTCCTTCCCACGGGATTGAGGATGACCCCGGCTGGCGATGGAGGTGATTTGGGGACGGCAACAGGCTCTTTTTCGCCGGGTAGATCCCCACGAACCACCCGCCCCCCGACACACTCGTTGACTTCCGTTTGGGCTCAGGGTGACAGCAGTTCGCCTCACGGCCAGCCTGCTTATCCCCTTGAGCTCCCCGAGTTGGATGATGAGCTCACCGCTGCATCATATAGCGTCTGACGCGGAAGACTCAATTGGACTGGCACTCTCAGGTCGGCACGGCTAGTCTGAGGATGACGCCAGATGGCCAGAACGCATCCTCAACGCCCATGTCTCCCAGTTCGGTCTCTTTGGCGACACCGTGGAGGACTTCACCCAGCAGTTCGCAGCGGTGAAGAAACAGATGGAGGCTATTTCTCACATCATACCCCGCCGTGCCACCAGCACAATCCATGCTCCATCTGCTCGCTGATGGTGCCCTACTGCAGCTTCCAGAAAATGCGCAGCACCACCCCAACCTGGGCCCAGCTCTCAGCCCCAGCGTCGAGCGCCACACAGGAAGCGCACACCCCCCCCACCCTCGGAAGGCTCCCGAGCATCCCTGAGACAGATGACCCAGGGAACGAGATGTTTGCTCCAGAGCTGGTAGGCAGACCACTCCATCCCCCAGTGGATGGCCGGGAGGAGAATCTTCAGTTCAGTTTGTTTTCTTTGCCCCCTTCAGGCTGCGGTACCACATTCTCAATAAAAGAGCAATTTTCTCTTTATCTGGGTCACCTGGCCCACAAATGACGTTCTCGCGGCAACCCGGTGCCACACCTCAACAGTCCCGGCACTCCGGATGTGGACCCCCACCACTGGACCCACAACTGCTGCCTCCTGGCCGGCCGGTTCTGATGAATTTCTGATGGTTTCTACAGCCCTTACTTCATCATACCCAAGAAAGGCGGCAGCATACGACCGATCTTGCACTTGTGAGTTTTCAACCGGGCCTTGCACAATCTCCTGTTCAAAATGCTCACGCAAAGGCACATTCTAACTTGCGTCCGGCATCAAGATTGGTTCGCAATGGTAGAACTGAAGGACGCATACTTCCACGTCTCTATCTTGCCTGACACCGACCCTTTCTACTGTTTGTGTTCGACGGCCAGGCATATCAATACAAGGTCCTCCCCTTCGGCATGTCCCTTTCACCTTGCGTCTTCACGAAGGTCATAGAGGCAGCCTTTACCCCACTAAGGGAAGTGGGCATCCCCATACTCAACTACCTTGATGACTGGCTCATCCTGGCCAACACTCGATAGTTACTATGCGCCCACAGGGACCAGGTGCTCAGGCACCTCAGCCGTCTAGGGATTCAGGTCAACTGGGAAAAGAGCAAGCTCGCCCCGGTTCAGAGCAACTCTTTTCTCAGCATGGAGTTAGACTCTCAATGACAGCATGCCTCACCAACGAGCGCATGTAGTCAGTGCTGAAATGCCTCACCTTGTTCAAGCCAGGCATGTCGGTTCCTCTAAAACAATTCCAGAGGCTCCTGGGGCATATGGCATCCTCCGCGGTCATCGTGCCACTGGTATTGATGCATATGAGACCACTTCAGCACTGGCTCCAGACTTGAGTCCCGTGATGGGCATGGTGCAGCGGCATGTGTGTGTTCATCACCCCCACCTGCCACCAGACTTTCAATCCCTGGACAGACCTCTGTTTTCTGCAGACAGGAGTTCCCTTACAGCAGGTGTCCCAACATGTTCTGGTCAGCACAGACACCTCCAAACTGGGTTGGAGCGCCGTGTGCAACGGGCACACAGCCACTGGCTCCTGGAATGGGCCCCTGCTGCGTTGGCATATCAACTGCCTAGAGTTGCTGGCTGTATTCCTTGCCCTGCAGAGGTTTCTCCCGCTAATTCAGGGCAAGCACGTCTTGATCCGCTCAGACAGCACTGAAGTGGCGCTTGTTCGCAAATTGGTGTTCTTCCCGGTCCGAAGACCCGTAGAGGTGCGCAGTCGGGTCAGTACTCTCATTTCTGCAGGAGAGGTTGGAGGGAAGGCTGTCCCCCTCCACCTTGAAGGTGTATGTAGCCGTTATCGCGCCCACGGCGACGCTGTGGACGGCAAGTCCTTAGGAAAGCACGACTTGATTATTAGGTTCCTTAGAGGCGCCCTGAGGTTGAACCCTCCCCGGCCAAACCTGTTCCCCTGCTGGGAACTCTCAGTGGTCCTCTCAGGCCTTCAGAGACCCCCCTTCGAGTCGCTAGTATCAGTCGACCTCAAGGCAGTCTTGATTGCGCTCGCTTCCATCAAGAGGGTTGGGGACCTGCAAGCGTTCTCTGTCAGCGACACCTGCCTGGAGTTTGGTTCGGCAGACACTCATGTTGTCCTAATACCGCGACTGGACTACTTGCCCAAGGTTCCTACGACCCCCTTCAGGGACGTGCAAATTCTATCTGCCAATTTCTCATTGGCCTTTTCTCAAGTTCAGAGATGTGCAAGATGACCCCTAGTGTCACTTCTTCGACACAACGTCTCGTTCCCTCCATCAGGGAACGGAGGTTACAATAGTAACCTAGACGTATACTTGTCTTACTTAACTAGTCTTAAATTTTTCTTTATTAAAAATGTGGTCCATTAAATAAAAAAAAGGATTTGGGAATCTGTTACAAATCGGTTCTGTTCATTACTTCATCATTTGATTGCCACTTCACACGCATCAGTAAAAGAGAGCTTATGCATGGTATTTATGCATATTTATACATTTACAGAAAATACATTTTTCACAAATCACTATATATATGTGGGAAAATATGTATGCACAAAATGGGTATTGAAATGTGTGTACACAATTTCCCAAATTAATATTTTGAAATTGTGTGCATACAGTTCAGTGGCCATTTTGTGCATACACAATATTTATATCAGGCCCATATAATTTCAACTAAAAATGTCTACTTTCTTTTGGAAATACACACATATTAGCACTAGAACTCATTTATCAGAACATAATGTAACACTGCATCCAATTCAATTTGTTGTGAGGCCATTAGGCATGAGATTTAATCCAAGATTAATAAATGTTATAAAAAATATATTGTTCATCGTTAGTTCATGATACCTAATGCATTAACTAATGTTAACGAATGGAACCTTATTCTAAATTGTTACCATAATATTAGTGAACTAAATACCCCACCAAGGCTATTAATTATATATATATATATTGATGTAACCATAAAATATTGCATTTTGTCAGAGCTCCTGAATTCAAAACAGCTACATTTTAATATTAGACCAGATATGCCACAATGCAAGCAGCTGTGGGATACTGTTATAGAGCCAAAATGTGATTGACTCCACCTCTGCTCTCTCAGCCTCCCACCCCTACAGCACCTCAGCTCTTTAAAAGCAGTCCAGGTTGCATATTCAGTCAATTTTATCTATTTACTGTTTGTCAATTGCTCCAGGTTGCTGGAGTTACAAAGGGGAGCATCACAAGCAAGATAGACAACCACAGATTGAAAGTACAAGAAGCTCCTCATTTGCTGAAGTTCTCTGAATTGGACAAAGATGGTTTCTCTTCATGATTTACTAAACTTTTTGGTTGTATTTCAACTTTTTTTATATGGCTCCCTTGCACTGGGCTTAAGGAAGATCTGTCCTTCATGTAATGGGTCCCCAGGGGCCCTCAAAATCCACATAGCTGATCATTTATCAGGGGAGGAGAGTACTTCCATGTTGGCATTAGATGAACCTTGCGGGGTTTACACCCTGCCATGTGTCCAAGGTCTTCGGTGTATCCCTCGTCTTGGAGCGCAAAGCCCCCTGCAGGCCCTGCTTCAGGGACGAGGGGTCTGCAAAAACATCAAAAGTGCCATTACTGAACTCCCACCACCTTCAGGTAAGATGGCTAGTTGTGACTAATATTTAAAGTACTTATAAAATTGTTGGGTTTGAGAAAGATATTGTCTGGCCTAAATACAGCAATGCTGCTCATCACCATGAAAAAAAAACGTAGTTATTATTCCATAGTACAAATTATGTGTGAGTTAAATTGTGACATCTCTGTCTCATTACTGTTATACTGTTACTAGTAATTGACCTTTAAAAAGATACAAATAATATTTACATAAAAACATTTAATTGTCCATCTGAAAATGTGAAACAATAACTATGCTTTTTATGTCTATGAGAAAGAGAGAAGAAAAATCTGAACTTGTTTTAAAATACTCATACGTGCTCTGTACAATGAGTAGAGTGGAGAATTGATGGAGAATGGTAGGGTGGATGTTAAGAATTACAATCTAAAACACAGTGTGAGGTTTTCTTAATTCTTTGTCTCAACAAAAATTTTAAGAATAACCACATCTCTGCAGTCTAACAGATTAAAAGCTGTACTTTAATCATATCAAGTTTTTTACTGTATTTCAGACTATCAACCATCAACTGCTGAGAACAATGAAAAGGTAATACTTCTGCATATGACCCTCCAAATGACATAATGGTATACCTCTGCTGTCTGTTTGTTTTTCAGTCAGAAATTAATGTGGCTTTATTCAACAGGGTCCTTGTCGTAGACTGCTAAATACAGTCCTCCAAAGTCTTGATCTAGCAATCATTCATTCAATCCAAGACATCTATATCCCCAACTGTGACAGGAAAGGCTTCTTCAGGAGAAAACAGGTATGTATTCAGGTGTTCTTTTAGGAATACAAAATTCAAGGTACAGATTAAAGGATTTTATAAAGTTAGAGAGTGATGATAATTATTGTCCTTTTAAGATAAGTCAGCTGTTTTATTCAATACTAAATAAAATTGGTTTGGCTGCATACATTGCCATATAGCACACTGCAACAATGTAGGCTACTTGTAAATATTGCTCTGAATATTTAAAATAAAGAATAAATTTTTACTCTCTTTTAATATTGAAAGTGTCGCTCATCACAGGGAATGCAGAGAGGCCACTGCTGGTGTGTTGATGAGAAAGGATCAAAAATTCCATCCCGTAAAAAAGAAGATGGTGCTGTCTCATGTAACAGTGCCTGAGATGAACTGTGAAACAACACTTGACATATAATGCAAATCTGAACCTGAAATATGTTTAGTAAGGACTGAGAGAGAGCTGGTAAAACAGATGACCATTGAGCACTCTATGATCATGAAACTATTAGAATATTCACAATCCTTCAACTCCCTCTGGATACAAATATGTTTGCAGGATTAGAAAATAAACTTTAAAAAAAAAAATACAATTTAAAAATGTACTTAAAATGTCATGATTTATAAACTCATTTAATATAACTTTTTGTGTGATTATGTAATGATGTTCAAAGCTGATAATCCCACTGACCCTTATTATAATCAAATTTATAGACTGAGTGAAGTCATCCACCAATGATTTAGAATGTCTAGATTGAAACTTTGACACTATATTGGCACCTTTGTCCATTTTAAACTAAAACTAAAAACATGTTTGGTAAAAATACATAATAACTATAGACTAAGAATGAATAATTAACATCACAGAAAATATTAAATGTATTTTTCAATTGAGTAACATAAGTATGTTGCATATACAGTATATCACTGTTGTCAGTTTTTAAGATGAGAAACCTTTGGTACTTTCATCGACATTAAGTATGCTATATATATATATATATATTAGGGCTGTCGATTTAACACGTTAATTCGGTGCGATTAATTTATATATATATAATTTTTTTATATTTAAAGATAACTATGTATAATTATATACTGATATAAATATGTCTAATCTTTTTATATTGAATTATTGTTATCTGAGGGGCTTTCTCAGCAAATATTTGTATATGCGATTAATCACGATTAATTAATCGGGACACCATGTAATTAATTCGATAAATAATTGTAATCGATTGACAGCCCTAATATATATATATATATATATATATATATATATATATATATATATATATATATATATATATATATATAGCATACTTAATGTATATAAAATATATATTCCTATAACAAAATTAAATGAATGAACAGTTATGTTAGAAACACAAAGGGTGTGTGTCTTTTTATTTGTTTTATGGGCAGTTACTGATTATTACAGAATTAGTATAATATATATACACTGTGTATGTATGTGTGGGTGTGTGTGTGTGTGTGTAATAATAATAATAATAATATTATATATATAATATTATTATTATTATTTTGCTCCATCAATATTAAGTGAAAATAAATTAATTTCCTGAACCTTGATATTATGTAATCATTATCATTTTTAATAAATGTAAGAATAAGCATGATTGTACATTCAATAGAATACACTAAGTATAAATTTAAGTATGAATAGTTTATTAAAATAAAGATGCATTTAATAGAACTAGGCAATAAAGTCATTTCAGTGATTTGGGGCTGTGCCTTGGGATTGTTATATATATATATATATATATATATATATATATATATATATATATATATATATATATATATATATATATATAGCATACTTAAGGTATATAAAATATATATATACCTATAACAAAATTAAATGAATGAACAGTTATGTTAGAAACACAAAGGGTGTGTGTCTTTTTTATTTGTTTTATGGGCAGTTACTGATTATTACAGAATTAGTATAATATATATATATATATATGTATTAAATGTTCATTTTAAAAGATGAAGTCATTTTTCGTAATATCTGACGGGAAACAAAACCAGATTTTTCCTCTACAATCAGAGGGTATTAGAACTGAACATATTTACACAGGAGGAAAGCTGATGTCATTGTCCAAAATTAATGGAGGTCCAGGTTCTTGATTTTCTTCATTTGTATGTGTAACCACACGGATAGCTTGTCATTCAGCCTAAAAACATTTAGAATAATTTAGACACATTTAACTAAAGCTGGCATCAATATAATGTAAAGGGAATAGACATCTCCATCCTCTTATATAGTTTTCTTATGAATCTACAACATTTCTGTCAAAATATCAGTTACAGTCAGTGTTACAACAGTAATGGTACATATTTAGTTTTTTTTGTTTTTATCGTCGTCATTGCTGCTTATAATGTCAGTGCTGTCTAGCCTTATAAGATATTTGTAATTCCCTTTCAAGTTGCTCACTTGATATTACGTCGATGATCGATGGTAGGGTTCGCTCCCGAGAGCCCGATCTCTCTGAATGTTTTCCATCAAGAAAATCTTATTGACAGATATCTTTCGTAGTCCCGCCTTCCATGCTCAGTGAGCATATACAGTATAAGGTGAATAATAATACAACTTTCTCAGAACTTCTCTTTCAGAAGTCGAGTATGGATCTCTCTCAGTGGATCACACCTTCGTAAAGAGTTTCACAGAGTTCAGCGGATAGAGTATTCTCTCCTGTTTAGCAGAAAGATCTTATGTTCCCTGCATGTCTGACGAGAAATTGTATCCTTACAAACAAACAAAAAAATAACACTGTGATATATATGTCCTTTTACGGATGGAATATCACAAGTGCATTTCCTGCGGCAGACACGTCCCTCCGCAGGATTGGCATGATCGCTGTATTGCATGCCTGGGCAGTGCAGATACTGAATTGGCATTCAAAGATGCACAATGCACTCACTGGGATCACATGAGCTTCAAGACTCTATGTTCATGGTTTCCATTCTTCATGGAGAGCACTCAAAAACATGCTGTGCACCCTACTCGGCTCGCATGCACCTTTCAGGAGTGACCACCTTTACTGCACTGGACCAAACCGAGCAGAAGGACCATACCACACTTCCACAGGTGAAAGAAGCCTCTGTACCTGGCTGGAAGAAGCACCCTTCTCTCCCATCCAAACCGTGTACACTTACGTCCGCTATCACAGCAAAGTCTCAAGCGGCCTCAGGACAAGCCGCATCGGCACTGCACACCATTGTGGTTTTTTAGGTCTCTTAGGCAGAAATGTGACATGATAGATGTTTTCTCAGAAAAACTTGAGACTGCAAAGAAGCACTGGCAGACAGGCCCGCTGTCAGGGGGGATCAAAGGGTACAGATGACCCAAGGCCCAGGGGGGCCCATGCAAAGGTCTATAGTTGACCCTTAATGGGATCAAGTACAACAATTTACTTACTGACTTATATCACCGAAAATAGGATGCATATGTATTTACATGATAAATACATTAATTGTTATCATTAAATCACATTTCAACTTGTCATCTGATTCTGATACCCCATCCCCCCGCTGTTATTGTGAAAATGGTTCGGTCGAAACACCTGGCCAGTCAGATGTGCGGAACACACGATGTGCATTGTGCAAAGCGGGGACTTACTAGAGAGTCAAAATTACTCACAAAAGGCTAAAATCAGGAGCACAAAAAAGAAAAGAGCAAACAGAGAGCAAAAGTGAACGAAAGAAGCAGAGAGGTGATGGCCAAGCATGAAGCACTAGGTGAGATGTGGCAAAAGCGAGGAGCTAGTGTAGACTAGCAAATAAAACTGCAGCTAGCTAGCTTAACCTTTAAATAATGTTAGCACTTAACTAGATATATCTAAGATATCAATATAATAGATAAATATGAATGCCCTTATAAGTAGGGATGGGTACCAAAACCTGGTATTAAATGGGCCCCAGTGCTAAATATTGATAAGCTCCGACATTGCAGATCTTTTTAACGTTTTGGTGTAATTTATAATCACGCTGCTGCAGCCTGCACGGTGACAGGTCCACCTGCACTTGACCCACATGTGCGCAGTTTGATTGACATCAAACGCAGCCCCTTGATGACAGACTTCCCTGCTTTCTTCACAGCCATTGGATACAATTATTTTAATGACATTTTAGATTTGTATCCAGTGAGATATTGAGTTTATATAGTGACATTGCTGAAACATTACTGTTGCTACTCTAGAAACAACATTCTTTTTAAAAATAATCAAGTCAAGTCAAGTCAAGTGGTTTTTATTGTCGTTAAACCATATACAGTTAGTACAGTACACAGCGAAACGAGACAACGTTCCTCCAGGACCACGGTGCTACATAAAACAACATAGGACAAACACAGAACCACATGAGACTACACAGACTAAATAATATTTCGACATAATATTTCTACATAAATTGCACATGCAAACGTGACAGTACAATAAATTACTAAAAGGAAAAGGACAATAGACACAGTAAGAGACAGTGCAGCGCCGACCAGCAGACATTTGTAATGAATTGGCAGCCAGGTAAAGTGACAATGAATTAAAGTGCAACTCTGGACATGTGCAAAAGTTGGATGGTGTACAGGTGTGTGTGTGTGTCAGTCCAGTCTCTGAGTATTGAGGAATCTGATTGCTTGGGGGAAGAAGCTGTTACACAGTCTGTCCGTGAAGGCCCGAATGCTTCGGTACCTCTTACCAGATGGCAGGAAGGAGAAGAGTTTGTGTGAGGGGTGTTTGGGGTCATCCACAATGCTGGTTGCTTTGTGGATGCAGTGTTTTGTATAAATGTCTTTGATGGAGGGAAGAGAGACCCAGATGATCTTCTCAGCTGTCCTCACTATACTCTGCAGGGCTTGGTGCAAGTCCCAAACCAGGCAGTGATGCAGCTGCTCAGGATGCTCTCAATAGTCCCTCTATAGAATGTAGTGAGGATGGGGGGTGGGAGATGTGCTTTTCACAGCCTTCGAAGAAAGTAAAGATGCTGCTGGGCTTTCTTGGTATTAGAGCTGGTGTTGAGGGACCTGGTGAGTTTCTCTTCCAGGTGAACACCAAGGAATTTGTTACTCTTGACGATCTCCACACAGGAGCCGTCGATGTTCAGTGGAGAGTGGTCACTCTGTGCTCTCCTAAAGTCAACAAACATCTCTTTTGTTTTGTACACATTCAGAGATAGGTTGTTGCCTCTACAGTCCTACACCTCCTCTCTGTATGCTGAATCGTTGTCTTGCTGATGAGACCCACCACGGTCGTGTCATTGGCGAACTTGATGCATTGAACATTGCTGCACAGTCGTGAGTCAGCAGAGTGAACAGCAGTGGACTGAGCACACAGCCCTGGAGGGCCCCACTGCTCAGTGTGGTGGTGGTGGTAGAGATGCTGATCCCGATCTGGACTTACTGAGGTCTCCCAGTCAGGATGTCCAGGATCCAGTTGCAGAGGGAGGTGTCCAGGCCCAGTAGGTTCAGCTTTACAATCAGGTGCTGAGGAATTATTGTGTTGAATGCTGAGCTGAAGTCAATAAACAGCATTTTACTATAGAACGTATGAGTCCTTTTTATCTAAGTGGGTGAGAGCCAGATGAAGGGTGGTGGCGATGGCATCTTCTGTTGAACGGTTTGGACGATACGCGAACTGCAGTGGGTCTAGTGAGGGGGGCAGCTGGGTCTTAATGTGCCTCACATCAGCCTCTCGAAGCACTTCATGATGGGTGTGAGTGCGACGGGACGGTAGTCGTTGAGGCAGGACACTGAAGACTTCTTTGGCATGGGGACGATAGTGGTGGTCTTGAAGCACGTTGGAACGACGGCGCTGCTCAAAGACATGTTGAAGATGACGGTAAGAACATCTGCCAACTGGTCTGCACATCCTCGCTCATCCACCCTCACATCCGAGGTGGTAAGACAGAGCACATGGTCATTGGAGGAGGGGTGGTCTTCCTCGCCACCATGTCGTTCTGTGCCTCAAACTGAGCGTAGAAGTCGTTCAGCACGTCTGGAAGGGAGGCATCTTTGGATTCTCTGGGCGTGTGTGCGCTTTGCCTCTCTGATGGCCTGGGACAGTTTGGCCCTCGCTGTTCTTAGGGCCACCTTGCTGCCTGCTCTGAAGGCAGAGTTTCGGGTCCTCAGCAGCGCACGCACCTCCGCAGTCATCCACGACTTCTGGTTGGGGTGTGTGGTGATGGTCTTGGAGAAAGTGAAATCATCAATGCACTTGCTGATGTAGCAGATCACTGATGCTGTGTATTCCTCTAAGTTGGTAGAGTTGCCATACGTTGCAGCCTCCCTGAACATGTGCCAGTCCACTCAAAACAGTCCTGACGAGCGGTCTGTATGCTGGGATTAACATAACAGAGATGTGGTCTGAGTAGCCGAGGTGGGGGCGGGGCCCAGCATGGTACATGCCTGGGATGTTTGTGTAAACAAGATCAAGCATGTTCGCCCCTCTCGTTGCAAAGTCCACATACTGATGTAATTTAGGGAGCACTGTCTTGAGATTCGCATGGTTTAAATCTCCAGTGACAATAAACAGTCCGTCAGGGTGAGCGTTCCGCAGTTATAGCCCCACACAGTTCACAGAGCGCTTCCTTAGCATTAGCGCTGGGGGGAATGTAAACTCCGGTTATTATGACAGTGGTGAATTCCCATAAAAATAAAACGGTCTGCATCTAACAGTCACAAGCTCCACCAGCGATGAGCAGTAGCTAGAGATTAGCATAGAGTTCTTGCACCATTCCGTGTTGATGTAAACACACAAGCCACCACCGCAAGTCTTCAGACCTTAAAAAATCATCCGGCCAGGATTTCTAAATTTGCAAAAATGTCTGGAATTACGCCGGTTTCACACTGCACGCGTTAGCAGCACGTAAGCAGCGCGTATTTTTTTCGCCGCCCATGTTAACAGATTAGAGCATTCACATCGCACGCAGAGGCGGCGCGGCAGCGCGTAGCAGGAGCAGAGCAGGAGCAGCAGTGCCGCGATGATTTCGGCGTCCTGTCTATTTTTGCCGCGCGGCTTATGCTGAATTAAAGTGACAATGCATTGATCATGGCAAAAATACACAGCAGTTACCAAAAGCGCATTGATGATATATATCTATTGTGTTTTAAACAGTCAATCAAATGACCTTCATCAATTTAAAAAGAAAACAAATGTCCAAAAACAAACTTGTTGCCCAAACTACAAAAACAAGTTTAAATAATGTATACTGCCAGTTTAGTTTAAGTTAGATTAATTTAATGTATAAATGTATATACACATAACTAATATATATATATATATATATATATATATATATATATATATATATATATATATATATATATATATATATATATATATATATATATATAGGATGCCATGCTGATATCATGCTGACAATCATAAACAAAAGCACGTGGTGTCAAAGCCGGCATGGTCGAGTCGGAGTTCGGCGACAAGATGGTAATAGGCCTATGCACCAGTATTCTCTCCTTCGTCGGTTCATGGAGTTAACCCAAAGTCTGCGTCTTTTCCGTAGTCTTCGTAATAGCAAATACAGCGCAATGGCCTTCCTTCTATCAACAACTCGCACTACACGGTCAACAAAAACAAAGATGAACCAAAAGTTATATAATATTATAATAATATTAATAATAATAATTATGCCAACTTACCCATAGCCTACTTTGTCTGTAAACACGCCGCACGCGTCAAACGCTGCCAGTATGAAAGCAAAACGCGCATGTCCTGCTTCCGCTCACCGTACGCACTGCTCCTGCGCTGCTTACGCTCTGCTAACGCGTGCAGTGTGAAACCGCCGTTAGGCTTTAGTTGCATTATGGTGTGTATCTGTTCAATACTTCATTGTGTGTGCACGCACATATTTGCATTGCTTTAACCCCTCTTTGTAAGTCCTGCCTTCTCGCACACAAATTTGTCGATTATAAGAGGCTTGCAGCAACTATTGGCCAAATTCCTGCCTGTCAATCTGTCCGCGAACGCTGTTGTGTTCGGCATCAAACAGTTGCTGGACACTGACAGTAGTAGCAAATGACAGCTGAGTGTAAACAATGCCCAAACGAAAGTGCAAATTTACAGAAGATTTGCACAAATAATTCCCATGCTTTCATCCAGGTCGAGATCCTTGGGAAGCAGAATGTATAACATGTAAAGCTGGCACTTATGTGTTAGTTGCTAATAAAGGTGCAAGTTATTTAGAAGCACACATATAACTTGCTCTGCGATGCATAAAGGGTCAGCAAAAGGTGAAAGTTCATCAGGTAAATTAACAAACTACTTTTTGTGACCAGGTAAACTTTTATCACATTGCTTCATTTTCCATGGCCATTCAAAATAATAGTAATAGTAAATGAAGGTACACACATGGCATCAAATATTTTATTTTAGTACATGGACATTCAAAAGAATGTTGGACATTTATATTTATTTATATTATGCTAATAGAGTGTCTTTTTCACTGCATTAAATTTTGCATTCATAGTAGCACTGTTTTGAACCCTATTATAAATGTTTTTTGGGGCATACAGATAAGTGTAATTATTAGAGACTTTAAAGTCTTTTTTTATTTTTGTACACTCACAATAACAACAAAACCTGAAACTCCGCGAAATATGAACTGAAAAATGAAACTCCACGAATACTTACCACACAAACGTGAAACATATGTCTAAAGAAAGCTTAAATTGTCTACTTTTAAATAAAACAATTCAAATTAAAACAAATATTCTACTGCAATGTAATCTGTATGAAACAAAGCGATGTACAGTTTTTACTAGCTCAGCTAATTATCTCTAATGTGATCACACCCAACAGCAGAGCGCGCCATTAATACGCTAATGTACTGAGACGATCAAATCAAATGGTAAACGCCCCCGACTGTCCCTTAAAAACAAAGTCATTCACTTTTCTGCACATTTGAAAGACAGCACGATACGCAAGTGAGAAAACTCCTTGATAGTGACGAAAAGTTACAATTTTCCTCAGAAGAAGAGGGGGACTCCGATGTACGTTTGTATTTTGAAGAGAGACTTGATCCAGCCGAGGATACATCTTCAGACGAGTAAGTCATTTAGTTTTCATTAGTTGACATGCCATTTTATATAAACATGTACATATTTTACTAGTGGGACTGTTTCCAGACTTGCCAGTCAGGATTCAGAATATTGAAATTTGAAATATGTCCTAATAAGCTAATTTTAGTTAGATTTAAATGCTGTTTCAGCTAAAGCAGGTATTTAAATTGTATGCTGTATGATATAAATGTGATATGTAATATGATATTAAAATAATATGAATGTTTAGATTACATTTTAACTAGTGTTTATGTTGCCTCATTATCATCAACAAAGCTTGTGCTTGCAAATATGTGTTTAGGTTAAATGAGTAAAATGCACTTTAAATATGCCCATATTAAAAAATCACCATCTTATAATGATTTCTGAAGGATCATGTGAAACTGAAGACTGCAGTAATGATGCTGAAAATTCAGCTTTGATCACAAATGCATTTTACAATATATTCAAATAGAAAACTGTTCTTTTAAATTGTAAAAATAGTTAAAAATATCACTGTTTTTACTGTATTTTGGATCAAATAAATGCAGCCTTAGTAAGCAGAAGAGACTTCTTTTAAACGTTAGTGTAGGTCTAAAATTAAGTAAAGTCTTTATGTAAAGAAAATGTATAGTCAGATTACTTCTTTTAACTTAAAACTTGATTTTGATCATTAAGTCTCCTCACATTCATTCTCTTTCTGTTACATTCCTCATTGATAGGCCCAGGGGATGGGTCTTTTGTCTCCTCAGGTGAGAATTACAATCAGTATTCATTGTAGTTCATGCCTCCTCTCATATGACCTTTCTAACACTAAAAGTGTCTTACAAAAGTTAAATTACTATATTGTTTTGTATGAATGAGTAATCCGGATGTTTTTCACATCATTTTGTAGCAACAACTCTAGGCTACAAGATCCAGTTTTCAAAAGGCTTGTGGACAAATGTTTAGTATGTGTTATATGGCCTTATTTCAATGACTTGCATAAACGTTATTTTCTCAAAAATACAAACATATACACACATGTTGCCCACAAATTATTTTAGTCCAGTTTGTGCTGAATACAGTGTTATCATACTTTAGCCAGTAATGTGTTTTTAAGCAATTTAAAAAAAATCAAATTTGGAAAATGTTGTCCCCTGTCCATAAATCCTGATGGTGGCCCTGTATATAGATCATCCGGGCCTTACTCTGGTTTAGTTGGTGAATTTGCACATTTTCTATAATGGGTCTATAATTTCATAGGTAATGAAAATGACAAATTAGTATTAGCATTTATTGATATTCTCAACTCTCTTGGAGTCAGACAAAATGTGTCAGGACCAACTGATCTCCATAATCATACGCTAGATTTAATTCTGTTATATGGTGTTGATGTTGATACTATAGAAATTCTACCGCAGAGTGATGACATCTCAGATCATTACCTTGTCTCTTGTTTGTTGCAATCATCTAATGTCATTCAATCTACACCATGCTATTGTTCAGGTAGAACCAGTCTTTCAACCACTAAAGACAGCTTCACTAATACATTTCCATAATTGTCTCACATACTCAGATAGCCAAAAAGCCAAGAAGAACTTGATGAAATAACAGAAAATATAAATAGTCTTTTCTAGCACACTTTATAGTGTCACACCCTTTCATTAAAGAAAATTAAAGAAAAAAGCCTCGTACCATGGCACAATGATCACACTCATGCTCTCAAGAGAGAAGCTCAGAAAATGGAGCACAAGTGGAAGAATACAAAATTAGAGGTATTTTGTGGTGCATGGAAATATAGTGTCTGTACCTACAGAAAGGCACTAAAAGCTGGATAGCATATTTTAGCAAACTCAGAAAATAACCACAACAATCCTAGGTGTTTATACAGTACTGTGTCTAAATTTGTTAGGAATAAAGCATTGTCTGAACCAGACATTCCATCGCAGCACAATAGTAATGACTTAATTAATTTCTTTAATGATTTCTTTAAGTGCTTTGAAAGGCTCGTCATGAGGCACATTAAGACCCAGCTGCCCCCCTCACTAGACCCACTGCAATTTGCATATCATCCAAACTGTTCAACAGAAGATGCCATCGCCACCACCCTCCATCTGGCACTCACCCACCTAGATAAAAAGGACTCATACGTTTGAATGCTGTTCATAGACTTCAGCTCAGCATTCAACACAATCGTCTGGCAAGAGGTACCGAAGCATTTGGGCCCTCACGGCCAGACTGTGTAACAGCTTCTTCCCCCAAGCCATCAGACTCCTCAATACTCAGAGACTGGTTTGACACACACACACACACACACGTCCTGAGTTGCACTTTAATTTTGTCACTTTATATCTGGCTGCTACCTCAATAACTGCTATGTGCATAGAACACTATCTCATAGTATGTTATGTTTACATTTGCCATTTTTAGATACTGTCATCTTCTGCACTACTGTGTACTGGTCGGCGCTGCACTGTCTCTTACTGTGTCTATTGTCCTGTTCATTGATAGTAATTTATTGTACTGTCCCGTACTGTTTGCACGTGCACTTTATATAGGTATGTTATTTAGTCTGTGTAGTCTCATGTGGTTCTGGGTTTGTCCTATGCTGTTTTATGAAGCATCATGGTCCTGGAGGAACGTTGTCTCGTTTCGCTGTGTACTGTACTAACTGTATATGGTTGAAACGACAATAAAAACCACTTGACTTGAATTTTGTTTAGCCAGAGGGTAACTGGCCCCCACAATGAGCCTGGTTTCTCCCAATGTTATTTTTCTCCATGAACCAACAACTTATGGAGATTTGTGTTCCTTGTCACAGTCGACTTCAGCTTGCTCACAGGGGTTCTAAATACAATTATTATGTAAGTATTTAATTTCTATACATTATTATTTAATAATAATGTATAGAATTTCAATAATATTTTTTAATGAATGATTTCCTGTAAATCTGCTTTGTAATGATGTGTGTTGTGAAAAGCATTATACAAATAAAAATGACTTGACTTGACATTGTCCTCATCTGGAATGTCATTGAAAAGTTATAGCGGTATTGCTGTTGAAGCTAATGGGTAAGTTACTGAAAATAATATTTGCTGTGATCTCCCATTCACCACTGTCGAAGTTTACCCTGCAAATGTTTACTTCCGTGTTCCAAAACCCGGATGGTGAAAATGGTCTATTAAAAGTGATCTGGCACTGTTTTGGGGTGGAGTTTCGAGTATAACGATATCACGCAGGGTTTGACTTAATCATGAGGTCAAGGAGCAAGTGCACTTTATATGCACCATGAGCCAAGCTAACTTCAAAACAAGCAGACGCGATCAGCAGAAAAAGTTAAGGTTTCTCTCTTTTTCTCTCATTTCTAACCAAGAGTAATGTAACATCATGTTTAATGCTGAAAAAGCAAATTTTTACATTGAAAGTCCTAGTTACAGTGCTTCTGTTACATGTTATTAGCTTTTGAAGGTAATATCATCGGGCTGTGTCATTTGTTGTTACAGTTTGGTATTTTAATCTTAACTAAGATTTTAAATACTCCTAGTTACATAATGGGAAGGATGTGTTTGATCAATGTGTTTCATGGTGTCGTATGATTCAGTGTGAGAAGCTGTTACATCAACAGCATAACACAACAAAAAATTACAATCTTTATGTCTTGTTTTTCAATGTTGTTAAGAAAAAACAAGGCATTGAAGAACATTAGTGTACCTATAGAGGTACCTTTTAGCACACAGGGTTGGGAGGGTTGCTTTTGGGTTACTTCCCAAATTTGATTCATTTGATTACTCAAGGTCAGTAACGTATGCTAAATACTTTGGATTACTTCTTCAGCACTGTTCTTCTTCACTTGTTTTCACTATAAAAACTCTGCCAGTACAGTAAGACTGTAAGACTGAAAACCCATGTTAAAATAGCATTCTCTGAAAAACCTAAATATCTTATGCAGTGTTCTTTCTAAAACAATATCAATTTGATTGATCTAAGGATTTTTAGATATTTTAACAAGAAAACCATTAAAAAATGATCAAGAATAGGATTTTGCCGTAATATCAAAGGTCTTACTAGAAAATTACATTATACATTATAATCTAACATGAATTTTCTTGATAAAAAAATATAATCGTGCCTGGTAACATGTGCATATAAAATGTCTAGAAATAGCATTTTAGCTTAGCGTAAAACTGACAATTTACACAAGGTTTATTTCTATTTCTTCTGCTCCAAACTTCTCTGTTTGCTCGTATGAATGTGACACATTATAAGAAAGTGTTTCACCACTGTTCAAATGCACTTTGGTTTGCATCATTTATATGTATAAATGTTTTTAATCTGAAAGGACTAAATATTAAATAAAACAAATGACAATAAAATGCAAAGTAATCTCTTCAGTAATCAAAATACTTTTTGAATGTAACTGTATTCTAATTACCAGGATCTAATTTTAGGATTCAGAGAGAATCCTAAAATTAGAAAAAATGTTTTTTTATTATTATTATTCTTCCATCAAGAGGGTTTAACCCCAAGCTTCTACTGATAAATGTTTTAATTATTTTCCATTTTGAGGAGGAATAGCATTGCTGCTTGCTGATATATTTATTATTATTAATCTCCATGAGCCCCAATATAAAAGTCACTGGTCAAAACATTTCTAAATTGGCACATTGATACTACATGCCAACGGGTACCCACATTTGCCCTTAGGGTGTGCTACAGGCCATGCCCAAAAATATTTTCAAAGTGATGTCATTTCCACCCCATTTGTCCAATTCTTCTTAAACGTGGTGTACATGCCTCATTTCTCATGGGGAACATAAAAGCCTCAAAGACCCATAACTTCCGCTATTATGGATTTTCCTGTACAGTGAAAATTTGGGGAAACCTACAAAAATCTTCTTCTCTTGAAATGTAGATCCAATTGACTTGAAATTTGGTAACCATGTGTATAATTGATGTCTTTCAATTTGTTACTTAGCAAAAATTAATATAACACAAACAATGGCTGAAAGGGGCGTATTTATGTAAATGTCCACATTGGCTCAATATATATGTGTCAATAAATCAAATATCATTTTGACTAATGGTTTTTCAAACCTAACATTCTTCAAGATGACATCACTCTGAAGTACTGTGCAGTTAATGGCCCACATTCGCCTTTAGGGGACGCTACAGGCCGTGCCCAAAAGTAAAAATTTTAAAGTGATGCTTTTTCCACCCCATTTGTCCAATTCTTCTGAAACTTTGTGTACATGCCTTATTTCTCACGGGGAACAAAAAAGCCTCAAGGACCCATAATTTCCGCCATGATGGATTTTCCTGTACAGTGAACATTCGGGAAAACCTACAAAATTCTTCTCTTGAACTGTAGATCCAATTGACTTGAAATTTGGTAACCATGTGTATAATTGATGTCTTTCAATTTGTTATTTAGCAAAAATGAATAAAACACAAACAATGGCTGAAAGTTATGTATTTATGTAAATGTCCCCATTGGCTCAATATATATGTGTCAATAAATCAAATGTAATTTTGACAAATGGTTTTTCAAACCTAACATTCTTCAAGATGACATCACTCTGACGTACTGTGCAATTAATGGCCCACATTCAAAAGTCCCATTTTCTGGTCATAAATGTTCACATTTTTTACATTGATACTACAGTCCAACGGGAACCCCTACACCAAGAATGGCCCACATTCTCCCTTGGGGGCACTACAGGCCATGCTCAAAAGTCCCATTTTTCTTGTCAAAATGTTTCTAATTTTGTACATGGATACTACAGAACAACAGGAACCCCTACATCAAGGATGGCCCACATTCGCCCTTGGGGGGGCTTGAGACCATGCCCATATGTCACGTTTTCAAAGTGATGGTATTTCCACCCCATTTATCCAATTCTTCTGAAACTTGGTGTGCATGCCTCATTTCTTATTAGGAACAAAAAACCCTCAAGGATCCATAAGGTTCGGCATGACAGATTTTCCTGTACACTGAAAATCTTTTGTTTAGGATTCAGACAGAAAGACATATTTTTTAGTTTTCCTCCATTGGGAGGGTGTAAATCCAAACCCTCTACTGAGCAATTTTTTTATTATTTTTGAGGAGGAATCCGCATTGCTGCTTGCAGCTATATTTATAATTTTTCTGCTTCTTCTTCTTCCGCTCTTGAGTATATGGCAGCCCATAGAACCGCTTGGGGAAATTTATGAAAGTTGGCACACAGATAGAGGACAGTCTCATGTGTCACCACAGCTAATTTGGCTCTCTTCCTCAAACCCTCTAGCGCCACCAATTGCCCAAACTTGCACTCACGTTTTGAATTTTCTGAAAAACCTAGTTTTTCTAACTCGTCCTAGGCAGTTTGTCCGATTTGGATGAAAATTGGCCTGAATCATCTAGAGGCATAATATAATATAAATATATAAATGGCGCATTAATGAATTTGATGAAGAATGCGTCAAATTTTACTTGAGGCTATATCTCCGTAACTCTTTGAGGGATTGGGACAAAACTTGGCACGCATCATCACTATTAGGCCATGAGGTTACCTGCAGTGTTTTGTTGCACTGGCCTCTGCTGGTCATGAGATATGGAAAAAGAAATTTTGCTTATAACTTCTGAACAGGTTGTCATAAAATCATCAAATTGGTCTAATTAGATACAGTAGTGCATAGCAAGTACAACAATATGAAAAATTCCTATGTTGGCCATTTTTTATTTTCTGAAAAACCTACTTTCTCGAACTTGTCCTAAGCCGTTTGTCCAATTTGCATGAAAATAGCCTGCATCATCTAGAGGCACTAACGACAAAAAGTTATTCACAGAATTTTGAGAAACCATACCGTTTTCCAATGGCGCTTCAACGAATTTGACGAAGATTGCGCAAAATTGAACTTGAGGCTGTATATCCATAACTCTTTGAGGGATTGGGACAAAAGTTGATATGCATCATCACCATTAGGCCTTGAGGTTACCTGCAGCGTTTTGTTGCACTGCCTCCTACTGGTCACGAGATAAGAAAAAGCGAATTTTTGCTTTTAACTTCTGAACAGTTTGTCATAAAATCATAAAAAATGATTGGTCTCATTAGATTCAGTTGGCTATAGCGATTTCAACGATATGAAAATTCCTATGTCTGCCATTTTGGACATCAGCCATTTTGAATTTAGACATAAAATGCTGTATAAATGGCAATAGCGATTGACTCCTTTTGCCTACTGAAATGAGTCTGGTCTTGATAGATTTCGTGGTTCATGCCTAAAACAATGATACAAATTATTTCATGACCGAGCTAACTTCCTGTCTGCCACTTTTAAATGTTTTGAAAAGCTACTTTTTCGAACTCCTCCTAGACTATTTGTCCGATTTGCACGAAAACAGTTATGCATCATCTAGAGGCACTCACAACAAAGATTTCTTCACATAATGTTTAGAAATTATAAAATTTTCGAATGACGCCTCAATGAATTTTATGAAGAATTCACAACTTCAAACTTGAGGCTGTATCTCTGCAACGCTTTGAGGGATTGGGATGAAACTGTATATGTGTTATCACCATTTAGTCCCAAGAGGACCTGCAGCATTTTGGAACACTGTCCCCTACTGGTCAGTAGATACAAAAATAGCTGTTTTGGCTTATAACTCTTGAATGCGTTCTTGTATGATAACCATCATGGCCAGATAGTACCTCAGCAGTTTCAGAACAGTGCCACATACTGGAAAAATGTGAAATAACAATGTTTAGTTATTTTTAAAATAAATTTGTTTTTTATTATTGAAAGTTAAATTTTTCTGAAACCTCATACACTGTTCTTCGGACTCTAACCGGAAACAAGTCACACTGCTTCTTTTGCTGTTCATGGTGACAATTATTGTCGTGACCCCGGTATCGCTGCTTGAAGCTATATTTGTTATTATTTTTAGTATTCTGCCCTAAAACTGATCATGCAGACCAAACCATAAGTTGTAGAGAGCTGAAATTTTGAGGGATGGTAGTCCAGAGTACCTCAAAGTGTCATCCCGATCTGGCTCAAGGTGGCACTACTTAAGACTTACAGAGCCCTTATTACAATGACAATCCCCCTGGAGCAACCTGGAGTTAAGTGCCTTGCTCAAGGACACAATGGTGGTGGCTGTGGGGCTCGAACCAGGTCCTTCTGAATACCAGATTACCAGTTATGTGCTTAGACCACTACACCACCACCACTCACTATAGTGATCATGTTTACAGTTTGGCCCATAACTCCTAAACCGTTTGTCACACACTCAAGTGTCTAACATAGTTGGATTCCTTGGCACAAGATGAACAAAACATATCTTCGACTTCATTTCCGTCATTACATTTACATTACAACTTTACCGAATTCCTTCTAGTATGTCCGATTGATAACCCTCCTGATAAAAAGTTATCAAAATAATTTGTATTTGTCGAAGCGCTACGAATATATAAACCAAAATTACAAAACTTGATAAACATAGACAACAGGACATTCTGAGGATGCAGGCAAAGTCGCGAAAAATTTCGCCTATAGGGGGTGCTACAACAACAAAAAACGTATAACTCTAATAACTCCGCCACCATATGATCAATGAAGTTGAAAATTGGTATGCATCTTGTAGGGCCAAAAGGGTAACGTATTCTACAATATCAGTCGGACAAATAAAAAACATGGCATTCAATCAAATTTCAGCAGCTAATAACATCAAATATGAATGGCTGACCATTACTAAACGTGAGATATTTGTAGACAGTGTTAGAATTAGCATGTGTACCAAGTTTTATGAAAATCAGCCACAAGGTGGCGCTATAACTAGGACATTAACCTTTTCACCAATAACTGCAACAGAGTTGAATAATCTCAAAGTTATTTTTTTCTCTAATTCCTTGCACTAAGACTTACAAAATATATATCTTCGTTTTATGGTATTTTATCAAATGTTTCCGCTATTCTCATTTTCTAAAAACATACCTTTTCAAACTCCTCCTATGCCGTATGTCCGATTCGCATGAAGATTGGGGTGCGTCTACTATGAACTCTCCTGATAAAAATGATCAAAGCAATTTTGATTCGTCGAAGCGTGGCGAAGAGAAAAAGCAAAGGAATTTATCAAATGTCCATTTTGTACATTTTGACCAATACCTACCAAATGCAAAGGCCAAAAGTTATGAAACTTGATAAACATAGACAACAGGACATTCTGAGGATGCATGCAAAGTCGAAAGTCGACTTAGGGTTTCGTTCATTTGACTCAGGGTAGCAAGAAGCCTTTTGAGTAGTACTGTGCTAACTGCCTAGCAACAAGATGGGTTTACCTTAGCAACAAAGTAACAAATCACATATCTCTGTACCAGATTATCATAGAGATTTTGGGTTACTTTCATTTGACTCAGAGTACCAAGAAGCCTTTTGAGTAGCACCTTGGTAACTGGCTAGCAACCAGATGGGGTTACCCTAGCAACCAAGCAACAAATCACATATCTCTGCACCAGAACAACGTGGAGACATCTCGTTTCGTTTATTGGACTCAGGATAGCAATAAGCCTTTTGAGTAGAACCTTGGTAACTTCATAGCAACCAGATGGGGCTACCTTAGCAACCAAGTAACAAATCACATATCACTGAACAAGAGCATATCTATCTATCTATCTATCTGTCTGTCTGTATGTCTGTCTGTTTATCTATGTATCTATAAAATTACTTCAAACTTAAAACCTTCAAACATCAAGCTTTTACAACTACAACATTTTCAGGCTAGAATTTCTCAAGCCAACATAAAAGTTTGTCTTGACAAACTTTTATATCTAGTTAATCTTAAAATTTGTACAAAAAACATTTTCTAACTTCTTGCAACCCCACATCCACATGTGTGGGCATTTTATTTGCTTTTTTATACACAACACATAATTTAAATGAATTTAAACTGACTGAATATAAAATTCTGGCGCACTGCATCAGCTGACACAACAGCATGACGTTGATTTCCGTGAAGCGCTACTTCAGGCTCAGCACCAACAAAAGTGCCTCTGGTAAGACATCTCTTTAAATTTTTAGTTTCAATCCTGTTTGGTTGTAAAGTGTAGAATGTCTTGTTTCTTTATATATTCTGCTTTAAAAAAATCCATTCCTTTTTTGCGTGATAAAGTAGTCAACATATGGGATCTTATTCCCTCAAACATTGAAAAAACATGTTAGTTATTTTGGTTCTATTCATTAACATTAGTAAATGCAGTCCTATATATTTATTATTCATTTTCACATTGAGAATAAATGTACTCTTCCAAAAGCTGATGTTGTTTTCAGAGTCTTTATATGAAGTTAGGATGAAAATAAGGTCCATATTGAACTGTTCTGAGACCAGTGCAGACAGACAGCACTCTGTAGGTTAAGTCATTCACTAAATAGGGAGCAGGGGAGTAAGGATGCATCCTATTGTTTTCTGTGCAGCTAAATGCATTCACTCTGACCAAATGTTCAGTTTCAGGCTTCAGATGATGTTTGGACCACTCAACATGTTTTGCAGACATGGGACAATGTTAGTAAGTACATAGATTCAATTTTATTTTAGCATGGTTGGCAGTGGTTCGATAATGCTTAATGCAATTATATTGAATAATAATTTTATATTCAGCATTATAAATCAGCTGTAATGTCTATATCTGTAATGAGGCAGACGAGGAATGAGGATCTACATGCAGCTTTTAATGAAAACAAAAGATGAACCGTGTAAGTCAGAATACACAAAAATACAGGGAACAAAATAAGACATCCATGATGGGAAACAAAACATAAACGGGCAAAAACATCCATGAAGGGTACAGGCAGAACACGGTAGGTCAAATACAATCAACTACATTCAACAACTGACAATACTGAACAGAAATCAGGGCATTAAATACACAAAGACTAATGAGAACATTAAACACAGGTGAGGAACAATGAGGGACAGCTGGCAGTGATGAGAGCAGGGAATTATGGGAAGTGTAGTCCGGGAACAGATGACAGGGGAGAAACACAGGGCAGACAACAGTGAATCATGACATAGCCCCCCTCTAAGGAGCGGATTCTAGACGCTCCAAAAAAAAAAACACAAAAACAAAAAACAAATCATCCATGGAGTGAAGGGGAGGCTCGGGGGGAGGGGGCAGGCAGTCCAAGGAGGGTGCAAGGGGCAAACAGGCAGTCCATTGGGGCACAAAGGGGCAAACAGGCAGTCCAAGGGGGCACAACGGGCAAACAGGCAGTCCAAGGGGGCACAAGGGGATGAG
Organism: Xyrauchen texanus; assembly: GCF_025860055.1. NCBI lineage: Eukaryota > Metazoa > Chordata > Actinopteri > Cypriniformes > Catostomidae > Xyrauchen > Xyrauchen texanus. The sequence goes on from NC_068314.1 coordinate 10,247,672, forward strand.
GGGAATAGGGCAAAAACAGGGAGGCAGGGCCAAGATGGAGCCGGGGACGAGGGAGACCAGAGCAGGTCAGGCTGACGGCTAGGAGACAAAGGGGGCTGGGTCAGGAGGCCTGGGAGGAGGCCACAATACAGGGACTGGGTCAGGAGGCCTGGGAGGCGGCCACAGGACGGGGACCGGGTCAGGAGGCCTGGGAGGCGTCCAAAGGATGGGGACTGGGTCAGGAGGCCTGGGAGGAGGCCACAATACAGGGACTGGGTCAGGAGGCCTGGGAGGAGGCCACAATACAGGGACTGGGTCAGGAGGCCTGGGAGGCGGCCACAGGACGGGGACCGGGTCTGGAGGCCTGGGAGGCAGCCATAGGACGGGGACGGGGTCAGGAGGCCTGGGAGGCAGCCATAGGACGGGGACTGGGTCAGGAGGCCCAGTAGGTGGCCACTGGACAGGGACTGGGTTAGGAGGCCCGGGAGGTGGCCATAGGACCACAGCCATGGAAAACTCTGGGGGCTGAGCCGTGGAAGACGGAGCCAGGGAGGACTCCGGGGACCGAGCTGTGGTAGGCGGAGCCATGGAGAACTCCGGGGGCGAAGCTGAGGAAGGCTCTGGAGGCATAGCCATGGAAGGCTCAGGAGACAAGCCGTGGAAGGCTCTGAAGACGGAGCTGTGGAAGGCGGCGCCATGGAAGGCTCTGGAGACGGAGCCGTGGAAGGCTCTGGAGACGGAGCCGTGGAAGGCTCTGGAGATGGAGCCGTGGAAGGCTCTGGAGACAGAGCCGTGGAAGGCTCTGGAGACGGAGCCGTGGAAGGTTCTGGAGACTGAGCCATGGAAGGCTCTGGAGGCGGAGCCGTGGAAGGCTCTGGAGACAAGCTGTGGAAGGCTCTGAAGACAGAGCTGTGGAAGGCGGCGCCATGGAAGGCTCTGGTGATGGAGCCGTGGAAGGCTCTGGAGATGGAGCTGTGGAAGGCGGCACCGTCGAAGGCTCAGGAGACAGAGTCATAGACGGTGGAGCCATGCAAGGCTCTGTAGGCGGAGCAGTGGAAGGCGGAGCAATGGAAGGCTCAGGAGACAGGGCCGTGGAAGGCTCAGGAGATAGGACCATGGAAGGCTCGGGAGACGGAGCCGTGGAAGGCTCGGGAGGCAGAGCCGTAGAAGGTGGAGCCCTGGAAGACTCGGGTGGCGGAGCCCTGGAAGGCTCAGGAGGCGAAACCGTGGAAGGCTCGGAAGGCGGAACCGTGGAAGGCTCGTGAGGCGGAGCCGTGGAAGGCGGAGACTGGGGAACAGAAGCCATTCTTCTCCTCCTCCTCCGGACGGACGAGGCTGGCAACGTGGAAGGCTCAGGAGACAGAGCAGTGGAATTCAGAGCAATGGAAGGCTCTGGAGACACGGCGTGGAAGGCTCAGGAGACATGGCTGTGGAAGGCTCAGGAGACGGAGCTGTGGAAGGCGGAGCCATGGAAGGCTCAGGAGACAGGGCCATGGAAGGCTCAGGAGACAGAGCCGAGGAAGGCTCAGGAGACAGAGCCGTGGAAGGTGGAGCCATGGAAGGCTCTGGAGACGGAGCCTTGGAAGGCGGAGCCGTGGAAGGGTCTGGAGACGGAGCCGTGGAAGGCGGCGCTGTGGAAGGCTCAGGAGACAGAGTCGTACATGGTGGAGCCGTGGAAGGCTCTGTAGGCGGAGCCGTGGAGGGCTCAGGAGACAGGGCCGTGGAAGGCTCAGGAGCTTAATGCAATTATATTGAATAATAATTTTTTATTCAGCATTATAAATCAGCTGTAATGTCTATATCTGTAATGAGGCAGATGAGGAATGAGGATCTACATGCAGCTTTTAATGAAAACAAAAGATGAACCGTGTATGTCAGAATACACAAAAACACAGGGAACAAAATAAGACATCCACGATGGAAAACAAAACATAAATGGGCAAAAACATCCAAGAAGGGTACAGGCAGAACACGGTAGGTCAAATACATTCAACTACATTCAACAACTGACAATACTGAACAGAAATCAGAGATAGAGCCATGGAAGGCTCTGGAGGCGGAGCCGTGGAAGGCTCTGGAGGCGGAGCCGTGGAAGGCTCTGGAGGCGGAGCCGTGGAAGGCTCTGGAAAAAAGCCGTGGAAGGCTCTGGAGACGGAGTTGTGGAAGGCGGCGCCGTGGAAGGCTCTGTAGGCGGAGTCGTGGAAGGCTCAGGAGATGGAGCAGTGGAAGGCGGAGCAATGGAAGGCTCAGGAGACAGGGCCATGGAAGGCTCAGGAGATAGGACCATGGAAGGCTCGGGAGGTGGAGCCCTGGAAGGCTCGGGAGGCGGAGCCCTGGAAGGCTCGGGAGGCGGAACCGTGGAAGGCTCGGGAGGCGGAGACGTGGAAGGCGGAGACTGGGGAACAGAAGCCATTCTCCTCCTCCGGACGGACGAGGCTGGCAACATGGAAGGCTCTGTAGGCGGAGCCATGGAATGCTCAGGAGACGGAGCAGTGGAAGGCGGAGCAATGGAAGGCTCAGGAGACAGGGCCGTGGAAGGCTCAGGAGATGGAGCCGTGGAAGGCGGAGCCATGGAAGGCTCGGGAGACAGGGCCATGGAAGGCTCAGGAGATAGGACCATGGAAGGCTCGGGAGACAGAGCCGTGGAAGGCGGAGCCGTGGAAGACTCGGGAGGTGGAACCGTGGAAGGCTCGGGAGGTGGAACCGTGGAAGGCTCGGGAGGCGGAACCGTGGAAGGCTCGGGAGGCGGAGACGTGGAAGGCGGAGACTGGGGAACAGAAGCCATTCTCCTCCTCCGGACGGACGAGGCTGGCAACATGGAAGGCTCTGTAGGCGGAGCCGTGGAATGCTCAGGAGACAGAGCAGTGGAAGGCGGAGCAATGGAAGGCTCAGGAGACAGGGCCGTGGAAGGCTCAGGAGACGGAGCCGTGGAAGGCGGAGCCATGGAAGGCTCAGGAGACAGGGCCATGGAAGGCTCAGGAGATAGGACCATGGAAGGCTCGGGAGACAGAGCCGTGGAAGGCGGAGCCGTGGAAGACTCGGGAGGTGGAACCGTGGAAGGCTCGGGAGGTGGAACCGTGGAAGGCTCGGGAGGTGGAGCCCTGGAAGGCTCTGAAGACGCAGCCATGGAAGGTGGAGACTGGGGAACAGAAGCCATTCTCCTCCTCCTCCGGAAGGACAAGGCTGGCAACGCTGGCTCTGGGACGGACGAGACTTCCAGCTCGTTGGCCATGGCAGGTGTTGGCTCCTTGGCCGTGGCAGGCGTGGGCATTGGCTCGTTGACCGTGGCAGGCTTGGGCGTTGGTTCGTTGGCCGTGGCAGGCGTGGGCATTAGCTCGTTGGCCATGGCAGGCGTGGGCGTCGGCTCTCCATCAGTACTCTTAGAAGCGAACATCTCTGAAATTAAATCCACATACTTCTCCCACGTGTAGTCACCGGTCTCTGGCAATTCCCTCCATTCATGGACAAGAAGGTCGATCCGGTAAATGGACTTCAGGTGACTATCAACAAATCCAGTACATCTGGCAATGGTGCTGAAACTACGTGAGTACTCAATTATAGAGAGGTTCACTTGGCTCAACTGGAGGAAGACCGCTGCTAGATCCATCTTTGGTCAGTTGTTCTGTGACAAGGCAGACGAGGAATGAGGATCTACATGCAGCTTTTAATGAAAACAAAAGATGAACCGTGTAAGTCAGAATACACAAAAATACAGGGAACAAAATAAGACATCCACGATGGGAAACAAAACATAAACGGGCAAAAACATCCACGAAGGGTACAGGCAGAACGCGGTAGGTCAAATACATTCAACTACATTCAACAACTGACAATACTGAACAGAAATCAGGGCATTAAATACACAAAGACTAATGAGAACATTAAACAGAGGTGAGGAACAATGAGGGACAGCTGGCAGTGATGAGAGCAGGGAATTATGGGAAGTGTAGTCCGGGAACAGATGATAGGGGAGAAACACAGGGCAGACAACAGTGAATCGTGACAATATCGTCTCAAAAACATGAATAACCAACACTCCTGGAAACATAATAAACAACTTTCTATAGCTTGGTATTATATACAATTTCAAAACTTAGTCCCTCTGTCCAGATATGTAATGATATTTGCTCTAGACATTTTTTTTTTTTTTTTACGTTAGATGCTACTAGTTACTAATGAAAAACACAGCAGTCACGCTCGGGTCTCAGGAGGTTGAACAATTTGCCCTTAAGTTTACAAATTTTATACCATGACTTGCACCACATATAATTAACTAATATTGGCATTATATTCATGCTGTTTAGCCACAGGGGAACTGGCCCCCACATTGAGCCTGGTTTCTCCCAAGGTTATTTATCTCCATTAACCAACATCTTATGGAGTTTGTTGTTCCTTGCATTCGGCTTGCTCGCTGGGTTCCAAATACAATTATTATTTACTTTTTTATTATTTATTTTAAAACAAAATTTATAATCAAATTTTTATCAAACTGCACAATGACTCTAAGGGGGCTTTCACACTTGGTTCGATTGCCTGTTCCGAACCCGAGTTCGATTGCTCCCCCCTCCCCCCTGCCCCCGATGAACTGTGTTCACAATATATATTTGTATTCGAACCGCGGTACGCTTGCGTCATCAAGCTGCAGCTGGTGCGCAATCGTGTTGCTTGATAACCGCGAAATGAAAAGGCGTCAAAATTCAATGAATAGACTTGCTCGGTTCACATTTGTTCTTCTTTTTTTTAACCTTTGGTTTTGTTTTCAACATCAAGATACAGAAACACACTTGCGTCTGTCTGCCGCAAAAATACTGAAATCGTTCAAAAGACAGCGGGCTGTCCGCCGAAGACAATTTTTGCGAAGGCAAGCAGAAATCATCTCTCTGCTTGCAGTGCATGTGCGCGTGTGTTTAGTTTTCACTTTGATGAAATGTAAAATATGTACTGATATTATAATACATAATTTAATAAATGAGCTTACATATGATTCTAAATTCTTGTTTATAGAATAGATCATGTAATGCTTTATTTTCTTTAATGTCATAGGCGAATTTGGATCCGTCATCGATCTGGTGTGTGGTGGGAGCATGTCCTAACCAGCTGGACAGACTATGAATGGTGCAATAATTTTAGGATGAAGAGGACCACATTCATGCAGCTATGTGATATTCTCAAGTAATATATTTAAGTAAATTGTGCATGTTTGAAGGAAAACAGTGTGATGCCATATTTCATTACATGAAAGAACATCTGACACCAAAGAACAAGTCAAACTTTTGCTAACAGCATTTGGCTAATTATTCTAAAATTATGCATGCCTCATATAATGGCTCATGGCTCATATAATCAGACAATAATAAACTGTACTTTCTATGCAGAACTAAATGCAGTAGTAAAGACAAACGTGATTTAACAGTTAACAAGACAAAGAAATGGTGTCCATTAACTGAACCAACACATAATTTCCCTGTTGCGTTTTAAATACATTATCCAGAAATATTGATGATATTGATACATTATCCAAAACGTGTCTGCTACTTATATACAGATGAAAAATTAATTACCATTCTTAAAAAAAAAAAACTCAATAAGCTGCTTTCAGCTACTAACAAAATTAAGAATAGGATTATGCATTCATGATTAATGTTTTTTACATTTTATCAATTGTATATTTTGCTAATAATATTACCAATAACATAAGCCATAGGTTAAAGCAATATAACGTTACTCACTGCTCGTTAGCTCATTTGTAGTTTCGGGTGATGGTTCTGAAACTGACAAATCTTCGTGCTGGTCGTCGTGGGTTGCATGGAAGGATAGTGTAGGTGGATGTGATTCAATTATGTTTTGAGGGTCACTTGTGGGCCTAGAACCAATAATGTTGTCAATCGCATCATACCACGGAAACTTCTCCTTCTCTTCCGTTGAGCTTCCAGTCTTTCTGAGGGAGTCACGTATTTTCAGATATTGCTGTCGGAGTTTTTTTACCTTCACGCGACATTGATCTGGCGTTCTTGTGAATCCCCTCGTTTTCAGGTGCTCGCTAAACATTTTGAAAATGTCAGCATTTTTATGTGTTTTCCAGTTGCGTTTGAATATTTTCATCAGCCCATACAGCTAACAAGGTTTCAATTTCATCGGAAGACCAAAGTAAACCCTTTCCGCTCATTTTGAAAGTGACGCGTGTGAGACTGACGACCACATTATACGTCATCAATAGCGGTTCACTTCCGCGGTTTGGTTCGATTGCGTTCATATCAGCAGCGAACCGTACTGGAGTTCACATGAACCGTACCCCAGACCACCTTTTTAAGCGGACCTGAGTACGGTTCGCGGGTGCGCACCCGAGTTCGGAAGACAGCGTTCACATCATCCAAACGAACCGAACTCTGACGTCATTCGAACCCGGGTGCGCACCAAAAGTGCTAGTGTGAAAGCCCCCTAAGACATTACAGATATTACAGCTTAATTTTCTGTTAAAGCATGACTTTCTGTAAAGCTGCTTTGAAACGAAAGTGCTAAACAAATAAAAATGACTTGACCATAGGCATTTAATTCTCTTTTAAGACAACAAGAGTAAAATAATCTACGAGCTCTTGAAAGTCTTGTCTCTCCTCAAGCTCTCTTTCTCTCTGTTTCTCTGGCTTGCCCTCTTGCTTTCTTTCTTTATTTCTCTCTCTCTCTCTTTTTCTCAAATTCAAATGAGCTTCATTGGCATGACTGAATACAATGTACAATGTTGCCAAAGTATTAATGTAGAGCCAGATTTGTGCCAAATCTAAACAAACAAATAGAACGTTTTGCAAACAAGCACAATCTGCTTTGCAAAGGAGAACTCAACTCTCAAACAAACAGAAAGGGATTTATTTAAGGTAAGCTATCTACTCCTGATACAAGGCACTGTAGACTAGGTGAGTTTGAGTGGTGTTGTGTTCATAAACTGATTTCCGGTTAAAAAACACTGTGGCAGGGCCTAATACGGGACCGGGTGTGTAGTATCACGACCCGGCCCCACCCTCCGCCCTGCCACAAACACATAACACATAACACATAACACAACATCTCTGATGATGCGATTTCATGTTGACAATAACAGTATAATTGTTCACATTTCAGACACAGGGTTTTGAGGAGATAATGTTGTGATGAGTAATTAATTAGTAGTTCTTTTAATTTACCCATATTTAGTTAATAGTTCTCAATGAGGCAAATAAAATGTAATAAATGCTGATTAGCTAACAGTGAACAACCACAGTCATGATATCGCTAATACTTACTGATTAGTTAATTGTGTTTCTAAATTTGTTAATAGTAGTGTCTGAAGTGTCCTGCATTATTTCTTGCATAGTTACCTATTATGTATGAAACAGGAATTCTAAAATGTTACCAGAAAATCGTAAAACATTCAATAGGGTTCCAGCACCTCCAGTGCTTGGACTCCTAAAATGCTGTATGTTTGATGATGTCATCGTAGAAATTAATATTCACTGTCTTCATGTCTTTAGGATCTAAACTTTTTTATCGAGGAAAAAATACTGAGAGCACCTTTTAATATAAATTTGTTAAATAGAGACATCATATATCTTCATGTTGTGTTACATGTTCAATCACCTTCGGCTTGCTCACTGTGGTTATTAATAAAATTATTATATAATTACTTATTTTTAAACACGATTAACAATCGTATTTTATCTAATTACACAATGATGATTCATCGACATTATAGATATTACAGTTTTATTATCTGTTAATGCCTGATATTTTATAAAGCTGCTTTGAAACAATTTGTGTTGTGAAAGGCTCTATACAAATAAAATTGACTTGACTTACTGCTATAAATGTTAATGTTTGTCAAGAAATGTTAGCTCAACATTCTGTGAAGAGCAATTCATATTTTGATATGGACTGTAATAAAGTGACTATTCTCTGATTATTCTAAAGACAGCTTTCCTATTAAGCTCTTTACATGGATTGCTTATAGAATTATCCCATTCACAATCCAAATTAATAACTGATGATACATTCCACCAGCCCCATTATGCATATTTCAGTCAATTTTCAACAGTAATGTCAGGGAATAAAAACACAACAATAAACATCTGCAGCTCTATTTGTATGACAATACACACAGAACATATACAGAGTAGTGTATAATTATGCTGTGAATGTGACACAAAATAGCATGTCATTAAGATAATGTGAAGATTGTTACAAAACACATTTATTTTTAAATGAGGCCCTTTGTCTGATATCTAATTCTCCTGTTGGAAGACTGTATGTGCAGAAGAGTAAAGCTGTTACACCACTTGTCCCTGCAGAAGTGGATGGCTCTCTCCAGCAGACTGACGACTCAGAAGGTTCCACAGCATTAAAGGCACTGATCTCCTTCCAGAAGCCACGCTGCTGCTTGTATAATCTTCTCTTAGTGGAAGGTATTCTTTAAAATGTCTGTATAATATATACATTGAGTGATATTTAAATATCCATTTACTTCAATATTTAATTTAATTTAATTAGGCAGCCTATATGCAAATGTTCTTTATACTGTATGCTTTTTTTAACAATTCCATATGTGTATTGGTGTTTATCTTACTTGTATGTAAAAGCAATGGCCCCCACAGCACAAATCAAAACCAGGACCCCCAGTACAGCTCCAACAGAGTTTCTTGATGAACTTGTGTCTGTGTTTATAAGTTATACAATACAGTAAGTTATACACAAAAGTGTTGTGGGCTTGGGGTGAGATCAGGAAGAGTATTGTTTATTATTTTTGATATGCATTAAGTTGTTCACTGTATGATGATTTATAAACACCAAAATTATGCCACTATTAAACAGTGGTAGAAAGAGTACTGAAAATCTTTACATAATTAAACTTATTACTACTGAAGAAATTATTCTCTTGAATACAAGTAGATGTATTGAGAAATAATCTGACTCTAGTAATAGTAAAAAGTAATTTGCTGAAAACTACTCAAGTAATTACTTTACAAATTGAAAATAAAATGATAAATACTTAATTTTTTTTAAACAAAAAGTGCACCTACTATGCATCAAATTGATCACAAATACTGCAAAAAAAAACATTAGTAATGTTGCAAATTATTATTTCTCTTTAAAAATAAGTGTTTTAAGTGGTATTTATCTAAAATTATATTGTTGTTTTTTGCCAATGATAGCAAAGACAATTTCTACTAAAAATATACTGACACCTAATCTTTACAAAATCATTCTGATGTGCTAATTTGGTTCTCAAGACAATTTTCTTCTTATTAGAACATTTAAAAAAAGGTTGTGCTATATAGTATCACAATACTGTGTGTGTTTTTTTTTGTTGTTGTTGTTGTTGTTTTTTCTGGAGGTATTGCATTCTTACAAGTTGCTTCATACTTGCAAGTCTTTTTTAAATGGGCAATAACATACTAAATTTGGGGGAAAAAAAGGACACAACCAATATGATTACTGTCTCTTTAAGAAAAGCACATCATGTCACATTGAACATGGTTCTGCATAGTTTTGTGGAATTTTTATTTTGATATTTCTTACTGTTGTGTGCTAAATCATACTGTCAAGTATTGTTTTATTTTGTTACAATAAAGATAACAAAACTTTTTTTTATCATCCAATGTGGATTTTAGTTTTGTGTATATTAGGACTGTTAAAGATTATTTAATTAAATGTTGCTTTTTTAAATAAAATGTAGATTTTAAGTAGAGGGAGATGGATTAAAACTGAATGCATTACATTTTAAAGGAAATAAATTTAGGCTACATGTTAAGAAGTCAATTTCAGCAAATTCAGAATATTAACTCCCTCCCCCATTATTTATCTATATAATATAAGTAATTTTATATATAAGGTCTGTATAAGTAATACTGTATTATTAATAACGTTAATAACATTATGGTTATTTAACATATCCAAACATTATTCAGCAATACAAAAAGTAGAAAAATTTGAAATATTTACTCAAGTACTGGAACAAGAGGAGTTGTAATTTGTTACTTTCCACCTCAGCTATTAAATTGTTTTTTTACAGCAAATTGAATGTAGATGACACTCACTGATAGTCACGCTGACCCTGGCACTGGTCACAGCTAAGCTGACGTCGTTGGTCAAGGACACATTGATACAGAAGGTGCCAGAGTCATTGAAAAACTGCCGCAGCACCATCTGACACTCTGGGGTTGGAGTCACTGCATTACACAGGGTCTGTACAGGGCTTGTACAGTCTGCATCAGAGACCACAGTACACACTTGTTTGGGAAGGCTGCAGAGAAAATTATTATTCAGCTTTGCATAATCCTTGCATCTTTCAACAAAGAAACAGTGGTGTCCCAGTCCAACAACTTAAAAATAATGTCTCCTACAAAACAAAACAACAAACAAACAAAAAACACACATGTAACAGGTAAAAGCATGGGCAAGGAGGAGGCGGGAACCGGCTGAGCAATAAACATTAGGTTTAATGTAAAACTCAATTTAGAACAACATAATACATAAAGACACACAGATACACATGCAGCACGGCTGCGTGCACCTCTCTCTCTCTCAAACTGGCGTCTCCGGCCTCCTTTATCTCGCTGTCCCGCTGATCATCTGATTCAGCGCAGGCTGTGCACCCTCACGGCCCGGCCACACCCTTCCCATTACACTCCTCCCTGCCTGATTCAGATGGACCACTGGACTGACTTACTCCCCCCATCTCTGGAGGGTAGACACTGACGTCGCGGATGACTCGACTGGGCTGCCGCCTTCGGGCCAGAGCGCCCAGTCTAAGGCTCACGCCCAGATATCCGACATGCTTGCCTGGGCCGCCGTCAACATGGGGCTGGACTGGAACCCTCCGTCCTCCCCACAGCCTTTGCGGCTGGATGATTGGTTCCTCGGGTCTGTGCACCGCTCACAGCCACGCTAACCCCCCCCCCCAGGTTCCTTTCTTCCCGGAAGTGCATGATGAGCAGACAAGTTCATGGAGGACACCCTTCTCCCCCGTCACAAAGCCTCTCGCTCATGCGCTCTCAATACCCTCGATGGCAGAGCGGCCCACGGGTACACGGCGGTCTTTCATTCCTGCAGGAGAGGTTGGAGGGGAGGCTGTCCCCCTCCACCTTGAAGGTGTATGTAGTTGCTATTGCTGCCCACATGACACAGTAGATGGCAAGTCTTTGGGTTTGCACGACTTAATTATCAGGTTCCTAAGAGGCGCCCGGAGGTTAAATCCCTCCTGGCCAAGCCTGTTCCCCTCCTGGGAGAGGAAGCCACTAGAATCAGTCGGACTCAGGGCCCTCTCCCTGAAGACGGCCCTCCTGATCGCGCTCACCTCCATCAAAAGGTTCGGGAAACATGCAAGCGTTCTCTGTCAGCGACACCTGCCCAAGGTTCCTACCACTCCCTTCAGGGACCAGGTAGTGAACCTGCAAGCGCTGCCGCAGGAGGAGGCAGGCCCAGCCCCTTCGTTGCTGTGGCCAGTACGTGCTCTGTGTATCTGCTTGGACCGCACGCTAGAGCTTTAGATGTTCTGAGCAGCTCTTTATCTGCTTTGGTGGACAGTGTACCCGCATCTCCCTTGGGCAGTTTCCACTGCCCCCTGGTCGCCATGTCTGTAGCAACTCCTCCCTCCCAATGAGGCAGGATCTACCACCGCGCCACTTTCCACATGTGACCTAAAAACCCATGTGATGCATTCACCACGCTTTACCTCCCCCAGTCTGGGAAGGTGTGGTCTCCGCAGGGTCTTTTCCCCCTGAAAGAATAGTAACTGGAAAAGATCGCCTTCCCCGATGCATAAGATAGCGTTAAGATGGCCCCAGCCCCTTTAACTCTATGCGAGAAACATAGAGAGAGAAAAGGCGCGGCTGGCGCGGCCTGTTCCCATGCTTGGCACGTCACCTTGTTCCCCCTGTTGGGGGTAAAGAACCAGAAGGCTTTGATGACTTTATGGGGCGTTGGGGAAGTTTACATGCAGTAAAATACCTGCCCGCTCCTGTGTCAGCAGTACACATACACGGCTCAGCGCATGGCGTGATTTAAATTGGACCCCTAGTGTCGCTTCTTCGACAGAACGTCGAAGTGAGCGACAGATGGGGAACGTCTATGTTACATATGTAACCTCCATTCCCTGATGGAGGGAACGAGACATTGTGTCCTCCCGGCCACGTCGCTGAACCGAGCCACTGTTGCGGCCGAACTTCATTGTTGGCTCCTCAGAAAAATCCTGAATGAAACAGACGCATTTCCCTCCCTTTATACCTGTTTGTCCGGGGGCGTGACATGCAAATTCTGTCTGCCAATTTCTCATTGGCCTTTTCTCATAGATCAGAGATGCGAAAGGCTCTCAAGCGAGACCCCTAGTGTCGCTTCTTCGACACAACGTCTCGTTCCCTCCATCAGGGAACTGAGGTTACATCCGTAACCTAGACGTTTTTGATGCTATTTTGTTTTTTCAATTAAAGGAGCCGTTTACCCCAAGGAGCCTTTAGGCCTGTTGTACCCTATTGAATTTTGAAGGTGTTATGAACAAGCAAGTGACTTTTGATATATGTTTCCTTTGTACGGTTTACTGACAAATTGTCTGAAAATCTGACGGTTTGTCTGGCTACTGCCAGACTGGCACCCCACTTTTTTTTTTTTGCAAAATGTTACATCTTGTCAGTACTTGGGTCAAATGGGACTAATTTCAGGGTGCCAGAACATTCAGAAATTTTGTTTTGATTTCCAGTATGAATATCTTAATAGGATTTTGTCTGTTTATGTTGTCATTTGAATAAGCATAGCTTATAGGTTAAATTAACCTCTTCAACAATAAGAGAGAATAACAGACAAATATTTACCTTCCCTGGCATGTGACTGTGAAATCTACTGCATTCTGTTCCAGCTCTGTGGTCAGTGACAACACATTATTCACCTCCACAATCTCAACACTCTCTATTCCATCTGACAGAAGAAAAAAGAACATATGTAGAGAATACTAAATTTAAATGAAACATTTTATTTGCCAATGCAAGAGAATAGTGGCTTTTGTCTTTTAAGCTTGAAAAATGACAACAGGTCTTCTGAAGCAATATGATCACTTTGCGTGATGAACTGAATGAAAAGATCCAAACAAAAGTTTGGGAGGAGCTTGTTCATCTAATCCTGTCAATCATATTTCAAGGATAAATGAACAGCTACTTACCTCACCCTGGTGACAATTCTTCTGGCATCCCTCTCTTCCCCATCACCTCCTTTGTTTTGACAGCATCATTTATAATAATAAAACACTATATTCACATGTATTATTTGTATTATTATATGTATTATTTCTAAATATATATATATATATATTTTTTTTTTTTAACTAGGGGTATTATTATTTGGTTACCACGAACAATAATCATAATCTTCAAAGTGAAATAAAATGGATTAGCCTATATTAGCAAATACTTGTGTAGGATGGGAACTGTTTCTTCTTCCGCTCATCTTAACAGATTTCAAACAAGAGGGATCAGTGCCTTGTAGAGGTAATGATACAAAATCTGAGAAACAGCTTCTAGTGTGTAGTCTAGGGCATATATATACGTTGTATGTCCTCTTATCAGTTTCATGATTTTGCATATGCCCACATGAAATAACCGATGATACGTTAGATACAGCTAGAACATCGAGCATTTGACCCAGAACTTTTTCAATCTAATAACTCGATGCGATGAGTTGTGTTTTATTATTATTATTTACAAAAATGTACAGAGATTCTCTCTAATATATAATATTACACAAATAAATGAAAAAACATACATTTTTATGTAGGCTATATATGGTAATACAAGATAAAGTGGTAACGTGAACATTACTACACTCATATTAATACTTAACAGTTTATTGCGTATTATGAATTTGTTTATTAGTTAGAATAATAATCAAGTATTAACAATTTTCATAGTAGCATAATAAAAGGAACAATAATGACACCTATTAATTTAAATACATATTTAATATGAAGTTACTGTACCATTGAACCCATTGATTTACTACAGTAATATTGTAGTAGTAACCATGGTTAATTGTGTGGTAACTATGGTTTAACTAAATACCATGGTTAAACTATACTGTATTACTTCACTCATCTGCTCTCACTACCCTCGACCGCGGAGCGGTCCCGGGTACTCGGCGGTCCCCCAGGTGGACAGAGCGGTTGCAATCCACCTGTGTACCGAGAACGCCGCCACCTGGCGGGATCACCCGGTGCTCCCCTCCATGGCCTGTAGGATGACATCATCACTGACCTCCAAAGCCTACAGCGCCGCCGGACAGGCCGCTTCCGTCTTGCATGCCATGGCCCTCCTGCAAGTCTACCAGACTAAGGCACTTAAAGATCTGCACTTGGGTATTCCTGACCCCGACATGTTGCAGGAACTGCGGTCAGTGACCGACCTCGCCCTCAGGGCCACGAATGTCACAGCGCGGACACTCAGGTAGGCAATGTCCAGGAACGACATCTGTGGCTGAACCTGGTCGAGATGCTGGACGTGAACAAAGCACGTCTCCCAGTTTGGTCTCTTCGGCGACACCATCAAGGACTTAGGCCAGCAGTTCTCAGCGGTTAGGAAGCAGACGAGGGTGTCCGCCGAGGGTGTCCTGTTTTCTTTGCTGCACCCCCTTTGGGCTGCGGTACCCACATTCTCAATAAAAGAGCAATTTCCTCTTTCTCTGGGTTACCCGGCCCGCAAATGCTGTTCTCACGGCATCCCAGTGCCACACCTTAACAGTCCCGGCACACCGGACGCTGCAAAGCCCTGCTGGGTACGTCAAAAACGATCGTCCCCTTAGTGCCCCTAGCATGGAGCTTGGATTCACTTCCCAACCCGTTACGCTGGCTGGCCAGGACCATCCGACTCGGTTATGCAATTCAGTTTGCCAGGTCCCCGCCCCCTTTCGGATGCATCCGCTTTACCCCGGTGCACAGCGAAGACGCCAACACCCTGCGTGCGGAGATCGGTTTCTACAGCCCTTTCATCATCATACCCAAGAAAGGCGGCTTACGACCGATCTCATACTTGAGAGTTTTCAACCAGGCTTTGCACAAACGCCCGTTAAGATACATCTTAACTTGCGTCCAGCATCAAGATTGATTCGCAGCGGTAGACCTGAAGGACTTCTACTTCCACATCTCGATCTTGCCTCGACATCGACCCTTTCTATGGTTCGCATTCGACGGCCAGGCATATCAGTACAAGGTCCTCCACTTTGGCATGTCCCTGTCCCCTCGCATCTTTACGAAGGTCACAAAGGCAGCCCTCACCCCGCTAAGGGAAGCAGGCATTCGCATACTCAACTACCTCAACGACTGGCTCATCCTGTCCCACTCCCGAGAGTTACTATGCATCCACAGGGACCGGGTGCTCAGGCACCTCAGCCGCCTATGTCTTCAGGTCAACTGGGAAAAGAGCAAGCTCGCCCCGGTTCAGAGCATCTCTTTTCTCAGCATGGAGTTAGACTCAATGATAGCATGCCTCACCATCGAGCATGCGCAGTCAGTGCTTAAATATCTCACTTTGTACAAGCCAGGCACAGCTGTTTCTCTAAAACATTTCCAGAGGCTCGGGGTTGATGCATATGAGACCGCTTCAGCACTGGCTCCAGACTCGAGTCCCGAGATGGGCATGGCGCCACGGCACGCACCGTGTGTTCATCACCCCCGCCTGCTGCCAGACTTTCAAACCCTGGACAGACCTCTGTTTTCTACGGACAGGTGTCCCTTTACGATCTGGTCGCCACAGACACCTCCAAACAGGGTTTGGGCGCCGTGTGCAATGGGTACGCAGGCGCTGGCCTATGGAAAGGGACCCCCACTGCATTGGCCAATCAACTGCCTAGAGTTGCTGGCTGTATTTCTTGCCCTTCAGAGATTCCTCCCGCTATTTCAGGGCAAGCACGTCTTGATCCGTTCAGACAGCACCGTGACGGTAGCGTACATAAATCGCCAAGGCGGCGTGCGCTTGTGTCACATGTTACAACTTGCCCGCCATCTCCTCCTTTGGAGCCAGCAGCGACTCAAGTCAATGTACGCCCAGCGGAGAGTGGAGGCTTCACCCACAGTCGGTCCAGCTGATTTGGGAACGGTTTGGCAAGGCACAGGTAGACCTGTTTGTCTCCTGAGAGATCTTCCACTGCCCGCTCTGGTACTCCCGAAAGGAGGCTCCACTTGGGGCAGACACGCTGGCACACAGCTGGTCCAGGGGGATGTGCAAGTATGCATTTCTCCCAGTGAGCCTTCTTGCACGGGTGCTGTGCAAGGTCAGGGAGGATGAAGAACAAGTCATTCTGGTGGCCCCCTACTGGCCCACTTGGTTCTCGGATCTCGTGCTCCTCGCGACAGCCCGCGAATTCCCCTGAGGAAGGACCTTCTTTCTCAGGGATGGGGCACCCTCTGGTATCTGCGCCCAGACCTCTGGAACCTCCACGTCTGGCGCCTGCACAGGATGTGGAAGATCTAAGTGGCCTACCACCTGCCGTCGTAGACATGATCAACCAAGCCAGAACTCCCTCTACCAGACAACTTTACGCTCTGAAGTGGCGCTTGTTTGCAAATTGGTGTTCTTCCTACTCTGAAGACCCACGGAGGTGCACAGTCGGGTCAGTGCTGTCATTCCTGCAGGAGAGGTTGTAGGGGAGGCTGTCACCCTCCACCTTGAAAGTATATGTTGCCGCTATCACGGTCCACCACAACGCAGTAGACGGCAAGTCTTTGGGTAAGCACGACTTGATTATCAGGTTCCTTAGAGGCACCCGGAGGTTGAACCCTCCCCAGCCAAGCCTGTTCCGCTCCTGGGATCTCTCAGTGGTCCTTTCAGGCCTTCAGAGATCCCCATTCGAGCCGCTAGAATCAGTTGAGCTCAAAGCCCATCTCCCTGAAGACGGTCCTCCTTATCGTGCTCACTTCCATCAAGAGGGTCGGGGACCTGCGAGCGTTCTCTGCCAGCGACACTTTGGAGTTCGGTCTGGCAGACACTCACGTCGTTCTAAATCTGTGACCGGGCTACGTGCCCAAGGTTCCTACAACTCCCTTCAGGGACCAGGTAGTGAACGTGCAAGTGCTGCCCCGAGAGGAGGCAGACCCAGCCCCTTCGTTGGTGTGTCCAGTGCACGCCCTGTGTATTTATGTGGACCGCACGCAGCGCTTTAGACGTTCTGAGCAGCTCTTTGTCTGCTTTGGTGGACAGTGGAAAGGGAACACTGTCTCCAAACAGAGGCTTTCCCACTGGGTAGTTGACGGCATAGCATTGGCATATCACACCCAGGCCGTGCCCGCCCCCTTGCGGGTCCGAGCACACTCGACGAGAAGTGTGGCATCCTCGTGGGCACATGCCAAATGTACCTCCCTACCAGACATATGCCGAGCAGTGGGTTGGGCAACACCCAATACCTTTACGAGATTTTACAATCTCAGGTCTGAGCCGGTAGAACACGGTAACAACTGACCGGGTGTACCGCTGCATCTAGTGCCTTTCCCCTCTACTGTGGTGATCTCGTGCACTCTTATCCTAGGAGATCCCACTAACTCGGCTCCCTGGATGACTAATCCCTAGCCCTCTGGTTCGCAAATTCAGTGGAGGAATTCCCCGACCAGACCCACTACGAGTACTCAAACTACTCTGTACTGGAATAGGTGCTCCACAGGACGGGCCCCCATGTGGACTTATCCCCCTGTGTGTATTTTCCGCAGTTCAGTCCCCTTGCAAGGGGACCCACATCTCCCTTAGGCAGTCCCTGCTGCCCCCCGGTGACCGTGTTTGTAGCAACTCCTCCCTCTCAATAGGTAGGATCTACCACCGTGCCATTCTCCACATGTGGCCTGAAAACCCATGTGATGTATTTCACCACGATTTACCTCCCCCAGGCTAGGCAGATGTGGTCTCCATGGGGTCTTTTCCCCCTGAAAGAATAGGAATTGGAAAAGAACACCTTCCCCGATGCGTGTGATAGCATTAAGATGGCCACGATATGATAGGTGTAGCTGAGAAACAGATCAATATTTAAGTAATTTGTTATAATAAATTCTCCTCCCTGCCCAGTGTATTGATTTTGGAGCTTCAAAATTTTGTCACCCATTCACTTGCATTGTGAGTACCTACATAGCTGAGAAATTCTTCTAAGAATCTTTTTTTGTATTCTACTGAAGAAAGAAAGTCATACACATCTGGAATGGCATGAGGGTGAGTAAATTATGTGAGAATTTTCATTTTTGGGAGAACTAACCCTTTAAGTTATGGTTATGGATGTCTTATTTGATTGACCTGCACATGTTAGATCTGAATTACTGGCCAAGGTCAATGTTATACTGCCATACTTAGTATTTATGGAAGCTACAGATGGCTTTAATTTATGAATCAGCACATTGTGTTTGAATAAAACGCTGAATTTTACAATGGATTCATTAAAAGAAATAGTATAGTTATAATCACTAAATCTGAGCATGATATTTAATGTTGCCTATGTTTGTAATTGCATAGCAGATAACAGATAGGTAAAATAATAATTCTGACTCACATATGTAAACTAGGGTTATTAATGCAAACTCTTTTTTTTTTACATAACAAAATAGCTACTAACTAAATGTGACAACAATTACCTCTCATTATCAAGATAAATTCCTGGAATGTCAAATAAAAAGATTTATAAATTAAATAAAAAAATAGCCCATGTATGCACTGTACAGTTAAGACATAATATCAAGGTTAAATGAGATTAAGATGTACTTACGGACAACATTAAGAGTTGTGAAGAAGGAGCCGTAGCGATAGATCATACAGTTGCTTTCTTCTGGCATCTCTGGTGCTTGTCGCTTTGCAATAACTAGATCAGCTTGAGTTGCTTCTGTTGCCTCTACCTCCACTTCAGCTGCTACACCTCTCACTGTTGCTTCAGGGACATTAGTTACTCCTGCAAATAAAGAAAAAAATTACTCAAAACGTATACTCTCTCATCAGTTACTCACCCTCATGCCGTGTCAAACTCACAAGACTTACTTTATTTTGCGGAACACAAAAATGTTTTGTCCAAAAAAGGACATGAATGTTACATAAAAGTCATCCATCCAATTTGAGTATGGGATATCATCCAGTGTCTTGTAAAGGGATATAGTAGCTTTGGCAGCAAAAATTATTTGTTAATTTAAAACAACTAAGATATTCTTTAAAAATAATATATTTTGTTCCACAGAAGAAAGAAAGTCATACAAATTTGAGATGGCATAAGGGTAAGTAAATATTGAGAGAATTATCAGTATTGGGTGAACTGTTCCTTTTAAGTTATGACATAACTTAAATTCACAAGTTCCCTATCTGTCACTCACTCGACGGTTTGTCGATGTAGTGACACTAGGGGTCACTCTTGAGAGCCCAGAAACACCTCTGATCTTTGATAAAAGGCCAATGGGAATTGGCGTGTGGTATTTGCATGCCCCTCCCCTGAACATACGGGTATAAAAGGATGGGGCGTGCATACCGCTCATTAGATTTTCTCTTCGGAGCCAAGCGGTCGATGGTTCAAGCTGAGCAAGCGATTTCCATCCCTTACCTCTGCTGGATCCTTACGGCACATTGCAGGAGCTTTCTCCCCTCTCTGCACGGGTGCACTGCTGAGATCGCCCCTGGGCGCTTCAGCAGATCTAAAAGAGTATATTCTGAAAGAGCATTTTCCCTCGTAAAAGAGAATATATTCCTAAAAGAGATCGAGACTGGGCAGTGAAAGGTGCCTCCCATGAACTCGTCAGCTCCTATTGCACTCTGGGAAGAAAGACACTGGGGCGGGGAGTGGCTGCGAGCGCAGATACCAATCATTAAGCAGCGAGGGTTCAGGGGAGAGCGGAGGGAGGCGAACAGGTCTACCTGTGCCTGTCTGTATCGACTCCAAATTAGCTGAACCATCTCCCTTGCGGGTGACCTGATGCAACAGCGTGTCTGTCGTGGTGTTGAGGTTGCCCTGGATGTGAGTAGATCATAGCGATTTGAGGTGCTGCTGACAGAGGAGGAGACGGCGGGCACTCCCATTGACACAACGTTCAGTGAGTGACAGATAGGGAACATCCTGCTTACTTTCATAACCTCCGTTCCCTGATGGAGGGAACGAGATGTTGTGTCCCTCCTGCCACAACGCTGAACTATTGCTGAAATGGCCGGGACGTTATTCTCGGCTCCTCAGCACAAAACCTAATGAGTGGTATAAACGTCTCCTCCTTTTATACCCGTATGTCCAGAGGAGGGGCATGCAAATACCACTCGGAAATTCCCATTGGCTTTATATCAAAGATCAGAGGTGTTTCCGGATTCTCAAGAGTGACCCCTAGTGTCACTACATCAACACAACGTCTCGCTCCCTCCATCGGGGAACGGAGGTTACGAAAGTAACCAGGACTTTAATAACCTTATGTTATGTTAAGTTATGGTTGTCTTTTTAAAGCATCTCACCAGCAATGACTTCAGTCACCTCATCGACTCCAGCAGTGGATTCATTAACTGTCTCTGATGCAGGAACTACAGATGCTACAACATCATCCACTGTTGCCTCCATGACCAAAACACCTAGCATATCACCAGCAGGTGCAGCTGTTTCTATTACTGTCTGCATAGTGGTAGTGTTATTGATAGCAGCAGGGGATTCTTGGAGAACAGTAGCAGCCTGGTTGATTAGAACCTCATTTTCTGCAGCAGGTACAGCATCAGCATCAGGAAGTTCTGCTGTAGGTTCTACATCTACAGCTGCAGGTGCAGGTGTAGTGACTGTAACTGCAGCCATATTTCCAGCTTCAGCCACAGCTGCATCTAGAGCAACAGTGGACACTTCTGCTGCAGCATCTAATACTACTTCTGTGTTAGTTTCTGCCACTGCCAAGTCATTGGTCACTACAGTGGCACCAACTGAAACTCCCTCCTCTGCCATGGGTGTGACATCAACAGGTGGCAGAGAAACAGCCAGGCCAATGTCTTCCACTGCTGCAGCTTCATCTGGCACAATGGAGGAGAAAGCAACTGATGCATCTAAAAAAAAATATTTAAAAAAGAGAAGTTGTGGTATAAGTGCAAATAATAAAAACAAATATCAAAGTCTGGGAGGAAAATGTTTTTCCAGGGTGATCCTTTAGTATTTGTAGGTATCTGCATGCAATTGTGTACATGTGCTTTTTTTACATTTGGATAAAAATTTTAACAAACAATATAAAGATATTGACAACATCTTAACTGTGAACACATTGAAAATGGAAATGAAATCTTTACGAGAATATGTCAGAATCTGTTTCTGACCACCTCTAATTGTGGTTTCAGTGATCCAAACACAATCTGTTTTCAAAACATCTTGGGTGCATTTACACCTGGCATTTATTGTGGTCAAGTCCTATCCAACTGTGATCCGATTATTGAAAATGTATTTTAATGCCTGGTACAATCAGATACAATCTCATAGTGCTCGTAATTATTTTATCAGTAAATGATGGAGAATTGTTTTTTGTTGTGGTTTGTTTGCTTTCAAAATGGTTCTGACCATTCTTTAGAAGTCAAACATATCAAAATGAAATGCAAACCCCTGAGACGAAAGGAACAAGACATTGTATTCTGCTAATGCATATGGGGAGTGTCCTTCTACATGACCTAGTTGAAACCTCTCTACAATAACACCAATATTCTAACATTGGCTATGGTGTTTGATCCCCGCCCATTTTGTCTGCTATAAAAGCAGGCATGCAAACACCATTCCTCAGAATTTTCTAACTGAGGGACAGAGAGTGCATCGCTCGCACCTCAAAGAAGAGTCTTGTAGTGCGGCCAGCATTCACAATGTCTCGTTCCATTCATCTCAGGGAACCGAGGTTATGTACATAACTGAAACATTCCCTTACAATTCAGTACACTTGACATTGTGTTCTTCTATTGCATATGGAGAACAGAGTCCCATCTTCACGCCGCACTATACAACATAACCTTCCCAGAGAGGAAACATGATTCCACAGTCTTGCGGGACGGCAACCGACAAGAGAATGCCGCAAGTGAATGACCCTCATGGTCAGCCAGGATGGGAACACTCAGAACATATATATGAACTATGGTCATAAAGTATGGATTAACCCCTTCAAGAACCCAATCGGATATTTATAATGAAGTGCCTGTAACTTTAGGAGCACAACGGTCCAAATGCAGGCGGTTGTGTAAAGTGACAGGGAGCCAGAACTTAAAAGAGTGGTATAAGTATACAGTATATTTCACCAATAAAATAGCAAGCACTCTAGATAGAGAGGACTTGTTTTGAGAGAGAAGTTATGTCTAGGTTGTAAAACCTTTCAAATTTATTTTGAGAAGACCATCCTTTTGCAAAACATGTCTTGTAAGGACACACTCTTCGTCCATGCACATTAAGAGGCCACGCCTCTTATTGAGTGTACTTTAACACCAATTGGGCAATTCACACCCTGTGACTTGTAAACCAGTCTTTGCTCGGAGATGGATGCTTGGAGAGGGAAAAAGTCTTGAAGGTGAACCACCTGCACTCTGAGGGTGTGTTTATAACCTTAGACACATAGCCTTTTCTGGATTTGACAGTAGTTTTGAAAGGCTCAGACCAAACTCCAGACATGAATTGTCAACTGACAGTGCTTGCAAATCCCCAACCCCTATAACTGAAGCCAAAGCCAGCAGTGATGCAGCCTTAAGAGAAAGCCCATGCAATTAAACTTAGTCCAGATGCTCGAAGGGAGGCCCTGCAAGCACGTTTCGGTCCAGTTTTGGTCCCAAGTCATAGCTGTAGCTGGGCAAGGGGGGTTTAGCTGCTCCACCCCCAGGAATTATTATTAAATCATGTTTTCCTATAGAGGTGCCGGTTTCAGGGGCGTGATATGCAGATATAATCGGCACATACACTTTGAGCATAGATGGAGGTGAGCTCTGCATCTGATCGCTCTAATGAAAAGCACCAATTAGTGAATACAGTACATTTCAGTGTGTAAATCTTGTTGACAGTGCTCTAGCCTGTAATATGGTGATCATAATCGACCGAGCCAATTCTGGCTCATCTGCTGTGCTCTGCTCAAAGGCCACACATGTATAAATGTGCTATTAAGAATCTGTATTAATATACCAAAAAAATAGTGAGTGTGTGAGTGCATTTTATCTTGACCACTATAACAAATTCATAGACATGTTCATGTTACCTTCTTAATGGCAAATAAATGAAAATGGATTGGGTAGTACTCTCAAAGTTATAAAACAATCACTCTTGATGTAACGTTAATTGAACAATCTTTCAACGCTCTCTGTCATTGACAAATGTTCTCACAACATTAAAGTGAAAACTTTATATATACATTGTTAGTATAAAATTTTTAAAATGTTTCTTCATTAAAAATAATTATAATTAAACATTGAATAAATATTACTATAAAAATGTACCAATGTGTTACATTTCAAATATGTAAACACTATAATATTTTCTGCAGAAATACATGGTTTTACTGGAGGGCCTAATTTTCCAAAAGCATCGTAAGCCTATAGCAGCCAATAATGTAATAACTACCGTTAATGTAATAACTGCTAATAATGTAATAATATATATATATATATATATATATATATATATATATATATATATATATATAGTTTTTTTATAAAAAATAAATTAATTATTAACCCAGCCAATAATGTAAAAGCCAGCCAATAATGTAAGAACTTTTTAAATTGTGGGCAAAAAAGTTATTACGTTATTGGTTCAGAAATGTTATTACATTATTGGTAAGTTATTACATTATTCAATTTTATTACATTAAAATTGGAAATTGTAGGCAGTTATTACATTAATGGAAGTTATTACATAATTGGCTGCTAAAAACCCTAAGTAGATCATAGAATCCATTTTACGATTTAGCTTAGTTGTGAAGTTAGTTTCGCAAAAGCATTGTAACTTCAGTAGTGCTGAATGCTCATAGATTAACGAGTGCTCTGGAGTAGTCGTACAGCACTAAGAATATTGTAAGGACACAGACTTATGCAGACACTTACAGGACAATCATGAAATTACACCTGATCCCATTTAAATACCTATTGCAACAATTTGTGCTAATTAGTTTTATTTTATTATTATTTTTAACCGACAAGGCTAATGATAATAATAATAATAATAATAAATGCATCAATACTGGATGAATAGATACATTAATAAGTTAACAAAAAAATTATTTGTGGACTAGTTGGTCACAACAAAGTTGTGGCATGATGGTTGTAGAGAACTGTAAAAATTACAATCAGAGAGAGAAGGAAAAAAGTCAATAACATGCTGTCGTGCATGAAAATCATCTGTATAATATATTGGGTCCCCATTCTCATCTTCTCTTCCTCTCTGACACACAAGGGCACTCTCACCCACATTGCACGTTGTGTTGAATTGCTGTTACCATAATCACTTTTGGGAGTAAATTGCAGTCTTCCCTTTGATTGGTAAATGTCCCTAAAGCACAGCTTTAACCATTCAAGAAAAAAGATCTTATTTTGCGCTCCACAATAACACGGTGAACCTCGTGATATTCAATTATGTTGGTGTCATTAGCAGAACCATAAACAGGGCCTCCGCTATCTTCACTGATCCTGGACGCTTTCATCTCGACCCACACAGCAAATTTCAAATTCAAAATGAAAATTCTATCAAATTTTCTCACCCGCTATTCCAGATTTTCTTATTTCTTTCTTCTGTTTAACACAAACAGCTTTGTAGGTCTATATTAATGCAAGAGAAAGGTGTCCAGAACAAAAAAGCTCAAAACGAAAATAAAGGTAGAATAAAAGTTATCCAAAAGTCCCCAGTGGTTAAATATATTTCTTTAAAGGCAATATGATAGGTGTGGGTGAGAAACAGATCAGTATTTAAGTCCTTATTTTATTATAAATTCTCCTTCCTTGGCCAGCAGGTGGTGATATGCATAAAGAATGTGAATCAACAAAAACAAGATCTCTTAGAAGTGAACAGCCCGTAAGAAAGAGAAAGTGGAAATTTATAGTAATAAAGGGCTTAAATGTTGATCTGTCTCTTACCCACACCCATCATATCACTTCTGAAGACATGTATTAAATCACTGGTGTAATTTGGATTACTTTCATGCTGCCTTTATGTGCTTTTGGGAGCTTCAAATTTATAGTCACCATTCACTAGCATTGAATGCACTACAGAACTGAAATGAATGAATTAATCAATTAATGTATGTACGATACACTTATGTAGTGCATTTCAGACACTACACTCAAAGCACTTTACATTGCCAACAGGGGACTCACCTCAAACACCACCAGTGTGCACATGGTTACACCCATACTCTTTAGAGGTTTATCTTTTGTGGGTTTGGCCAATACCGAAGTAAGGTGGAAAAAATACAATAGCCGATTAATCGGACTATAGTTTTAAAAATGTATAGTATGAATGAAAACTTTCCACACTATTTACAATAATGTTGAACTTTAGTAAGTATGACTTTCCATGGAGATACTTCTTCAAAGCCTTTGCCATCTGAAATTAATGAATTAATAAATATTACAGGTCAAATGTGTTTGTTGTTCAGCAGTAACATAAAACACTGCCTTACAAAGCCAAATAGTGACTGTATATGCTTCATCATTACTGACAATATTTGTTATATTATTTTATTGCCATATCAAATCACAAATGGTTGATGTACAAGAAAAAAAAAAGAGAGAAAAAGTCTTGTCTTTTTAAAGATAATTTTAGAATGGCATTATCTAAATTATTTCCATGTGCCTTCAAATTAACCTGTTGTATGATATAAAAATGTGCCCTCTCATGAATATCAAATTTATTTCAGATGGATATCATGCTCTTAAGTTCCCTATCAGTCACTCACTCGATGTTGTGTGGCTGTAGTGACACTAAGGATCGCTCTTGGGAGCCATAAACAGTACAAAATACAAGGGCGTATCAGTACAAGGTCCTCCCTTTTGGTCTGTCCCTGTCGCCTTGCGGCTTTACAGAAGACACAGAGGTAGCCCTTGCCCCACTAAGGGAAGTGGGCATTCGTGTCCTCAATTATCTCGATGACGGGCTGATTCTAGCTCACTCTTGACACCTGTTGTGTGCGCACAGGGACCTGGTGCTCAGGTACCTTAGCCGGTTGGGTCTTTGTGTAAACTGGGAAAAGAGCAAGCTCTCCATGGTTCAGGACATCTCTTTTCTCGGGATGGAGTTAGACTCAGTCTCTATGATAGCACGCCTCATGAACGAGCATGCACAGTCGGTGCTGAACTGCCTGAATTTGTTCAGGCAGAGAACGGTGATCCCATTGAAACAGTTTCAGAGGCTCCTGGGGCATATGGCGTCCTCGGCGGTTGATGCATATGAGACCGCTGCAGCACATGCTTCAGACTGGAGTCCCAAAATGGGCATGGCGCCGCGGCATGCATCGAGTGGCCATCAAGCTAATCTGCCGCCACATGTTCAGCCCTTGGATGGACCTTGCATTTCTGCGGGCAGGGGTCCCCTTAGTGCAAGTGTCCAGGCAAATCGTTATTATGACCAAGTTGGGGGGGTGCAACGGCTTTGGCATGTAAACTGCCTCAATTTGCTGGTGGTTTTGCTGGCTATGTCTGCCCCCTGGATGTGACGCGGAAGACCTAAGTTGCCTACCACTGGCTGTGGTAGACACAATCACTCAGAAGTGGCATTTGTCACAAATTGGTGTTCTTCCCGAGTTGAAGACCCCCAGAGATGCGCAGTCGGATCGGTGCTTTCCTTCTTGCAGACGCATGTGGCCCAGCTGTTTGATTTTGGATTGGATTGATTGATTTTGTATGGATTGATGGATTGTGGACACTTGTGGGGCATTGGGGTAGGTTAGGTTACGTGGGGGCCGGGTACACTTGCTACGATGCACGCAGTGGTATGCCTGCACCTGCACCGCCAGTCCACGTAACATAGTTCAGCTGGTATTGGCATTTTGTATAGAGACCACTAGTGTCACTACATTGACACAACGTCGAGTGAGTGACAGATAGGTAATGTCTTGGTTACTGTCGCAACCTCCATTCCCTGATGGCTGTAAAGAGACACTGTGTCCCTCTTGCCACAAAGCTGAGCTACCCACTAAAATGGCCAGGACCATGTCTCGGCTCCTCAGTGCAAAACCTGAATGAGTGGTTGCGAGCCAGCTCCTTTTATACCAGTATGTCCGGGGTAGTGGCATAAAAATTCCACTCGCCAATTCCCATTGGCCTTTTTTCAGGGGTGTTTAGGGCTCTCAAGAGCGACCCCTAGTGACACTACATCGACACAACTTCTCGTTCCCTCCATCAGTGAACAGAGGTTATGACAGTAACCAAGACATTTTTTGTACATAACTACGTCATAATATTAGGACGTTTGGACAGAAGTTAATTTTGTCTGGAGAAAAGTTTGGGAAAATGTATAGTAAAAAAAAAACGGAAAACTATGAAAGAAATCTATGTAGAACCCTCCAGCACTGGCCACGGGGAAAAGAAACCAAAAATATCTATCGGAAACTATCTTCTATTTCAATAATCAACTATTCTTCTTTAAATCTTTGCTTATACCATACCATACCAACTTTATTTGTTAAGCACTTTACAACAACCAAAGTTGACCAAAGTGCTGTACAGAAAAATATACATAAACATAAGTACAATTAATAACCATACAATAAAAACATTCAAAGTAACAAATACAATCAAGTAAATAAAATCGACATCTTACTATGTGTCAAAAGCCATAGAGAAAAGATGGGTTTTAAGAAGGGTTTTAAAAACAGATAAAGAAGAGGCCTGCTTAACATGCAAAGGCAGATCATTCCATAGTCTAGGTGCAGACACAGCAAAGGCACGGTCCCCTCTGATCCAAAAGCACAAGGATAACACAGTCACCAGAGTCAGTCGCTAAAAGGATATCATTAAAAACTCTTAAAAGAGCGGTTTCGGTGCTGTGCAAGGTTTTAAAGCCGGACTGGAAAACCTCTAGTATATTATGTTCTTCCAAAAAGACCAATAATTGACTGTGCACAATCTTCTCCAGGATTTTTGAAAGGAAGGGCAATTTGGAAATAGGCCTGAAATTAGCAAGAACTGACGGATCCAGAGCAGGTTTTTTAATCAGAGGTTGAACCACTGCATGTTTCAAAATTTCAGGGACCACACCCGAGGTCAGACTACTGTTTATAACTGCAACAACAGATGGTCCTACAGTGGGGAAAACCTCCTTAAATAGTCGAGGGGGAACAGCATCATTTGGAGAACCCGAGGGCTTCAAGTGACCAACTACCTCCTCTAAAAAAGAAAAAGTCACCGGCTCAAAATGATCAAAAACAACTGAGCAAGGGACAGAGATTGAAGGGTCTGAAGCTGAAGGTGCAATTTGAGACCTAATAGAAGTGACCTTATCAATAAAAAAGCAAAGGAAATTTTCACACATAGCAGGGGATGCCTCCATACAAGCATTCTGTGGTGCATTTAAAAGTGAGTCAATGGTGTTAAACAAAACACGAGGCTTGAGACTATTTGCCAGAATAATATCTGAGAAATGTTTTCTTTTGGCATCTTTCACAGTTTCCTGGAAATGACGCCAGCAATCCCTTAACATTTGAAGAGACACCTACAGTTTGACCTTCTTCCACTTGCGCTCAGCTCTACGGCACTCACGTCTGGCAGCATGAGTCATGTCATTTAACCAGGGCTCAGATTTAGTTTTAGGCTGCCTGGATTTTAATGGAGCCACAGTGTCTAAAACAGTTTGGCAGGTGGAGTGAAACCATGAGCTAAGCTCTTCTGTGTGCAATACAGACTCAGGGGTGATGGTGTTCTGACTGAAAGCAGCCGAGAACTGAGCAGCAGTGGAAGGGTTAATCATGTGACAGCACCTTGCAGCAGCGCGAGATTTAAATGTATGACAGGCAAGAGCAGTCTCAAATAATACAGGCATATGGTCAGAAAACACTGCGTCACATATCTCTAGATTAAAAACAGGCAAACCATATGATAAAACAAGATCAAGTGTGTGTCCATGTTCTTGTGTGGGTCCAGACACAGATTGCACAAGATTAAAAGAATCAATGAGGTTTAGAAAACCCTTTGTCATTGGCTTATCAGGACAACACACATGAACATTAAAATCCCCAACAATAAGAACACGATCATATTTAGGCATGATTTCAGCCAGAAAATCAGAAAAATCATTTAAAAAGTCCTTATTAAGTTGGCTTGTGAGAGCCAACTTACTGAAATCCTATTTAAACTTATTAAGTTGGCTTGTGAGAGCCAACTTACTGAAATCCTATTTAAACTTATTATTATTATTATTAGTGGTGCTTGCAAAGCATCACTATTGTAATCTCACATACTTATTATTTTTATTAGTGGTGCTTGCAAAGCATCACTATTGTAATCTCACATACTTATTAGTGGTGCTTGCAAAGCATCACTATTGTAATCTCACATACTTATTAGTGGTGCTTGCAAAGCATCACTATTGTAATCTCACATACTTATTATACTTTTTATTAGTGGTGCTTGCAAAGCATCACTATTGTAATCTCACATACTTATTATTTTTATTTTTATTTTTATTAGTGGTGCTTGCAAAGCATCACTATTGTAATCTCACATACTTATTTTTTATTTTTATACTTTTTATTATTCTATCTCCGTAACAAAACTTGGCACCTAACTCGTCCCGCACCGTTTGGCGTAGACCCACGAATGAGGTGTCAAATCGAACGGCCTATTGAGGACACGTGTGCTATGACTTTTATAAGCTGATCGGGTACGGTAATTGCCCCAGGGGCAAAAAAGCGGCCGAAAAATCCCATAGACTTAACATTGCGACAAACTTTGACGCGTCACAGCTCCGAGCGAGGATTTCAGCAGAAACGTGTGATTTGCCACATTTGAAGAGGCTGGCAGGCTCTGTAAGAGCATACCTCAAAATGGGGTAAAAGTTGCACCCTGGGGGCAGGAGCTGCCCAAAAATGCCCCAATTGACTTACAATGGTGTAGGACGGCCCATGAAATGAAATGGCATTGGGATTTGTATTCAACATAGCTCTGGATCACAGTGTCATAGAGACAATGGGGCGGGCTCATTTTACTCAGACGACCAATCAGTATCTCAGGATCATTTTGAATCTATCAAGCCACGCCCTAGCAACAATTTAGAGCACCTTAGCAACAAGTCCCATAGACTTCTAATGAAAGACATCAAAGGGATATCTCCGGATAGAAGTTTCATAGAAACACAAGGGTGGTCTCGTTTCACTCGGGGCAGCAAACAGCCAATCATGAATCACCTCAACACTTCCTAGCCCCTCCCTAGCAACCATTGTCGAGCACCTTAGCAACCAAAATCCATAGAGGATATCTTCCATTCTGAATGTCACAGAGGCATGGGAGTTGGTTTATATCATTCATACTGACAAGCAGCCGTTGGAGATTAATGATTGGCAGCTGCCAAGCCACTCCCTAGCAACTAAACAGAGTACCCTAGCAACCCTTTAGCAGTAACTATATCTCTGCACCAGAAAATCAGAGAAACTTCTGGGTTGATTTATTTCAATCAGGATGGCAAGGAGACTTCATTAGTATCACTAAGGTAACTGCCTAGCAACCAGATGGGGTTACCCTAGCAACCGAGTAACAAATCACATATCTCTGCATCAGAAAAACGTAGAGACTTCGGGTTGACTTATTTCAAACAGGATGGCAAGGACACTTGATTACTATCACTATGATTACTGCCTAGCAACCAGATGGGGTTACCCTAGCAACCGAGTAACAAATCACATATCTCTGCACCAGAAAATAGTACTGACTTCCGGGTTGATTTATTTCACTCAGGATGGCAAGGACACTTCATTACTATCACTATGGTAACTGCCTAGCAACCAGATGGGGTTACCCTAGCAACCGAGTAACAAATCACATATCTCTGCATCAGAAAAGCGTAGAGACTTCCGGGTTGACTTATTTCAATCAGGATGGCAAGGACACTTGATTACTATCACTATGATTACTGCCTAGCAACCAGATGGGGTTACCCTAGCAACCGAGTAACAAATCACATATCTCTGCACCAGAAAATAGTACTGACTTCGGGTTGATTTATTTCACTCAGGATGGCAAGGACACTTGATTACTATCACTATGGTAACTGCCTAGCAACCAGATGGGGTTACCCTAGCAACCGAGAAACAAATCACATATCTCGGCACCAGAAAAGAGTACAGACTTCCAGGTTGATTTATTTCAACCAGGATGGCAAGGACACTTCATTAGTATCAATATGGTAACTGCCTAGCAACCACATGGGGTTACCCTAGCAACCGAGTAACAAATCACATATCTCTGCATCAGAAAACGTAGATACTTCTGGGTTGACTTATTTCAATCAGGATGGCAAGGACACTTGATTACTATCACTATGGTAACTGCCTAGCAACCAGATGGGGTTACCCTAGCAACCAAATAACAAATCACATATCTCTGCATCAGAAAAACGTAGAGACTTCCGGGTTGACTTATTTCAATCAGGATGGCAAGGACACTTGATTACTATCACTATGATTACTGCCTAGCAACCAGATGGGGTTACCCTAGCAACCGAGTAACAAATCACATATCTCTGCACCAGAAAATAGTACTGACTTCGGGTTGATTTATTTCACTCAGGATGGCAAGGACACTTGATTACTATCACTATGGTAACTGCCTAGCAACCAGATGGGGTTACCCTAGCAACCGAGAAACACATCACATATCTCGGCACCAGAAAAGAGTACAGACTTCCAGGTTGATTTATTTCAACCAGGATGGCAAGGACACTTCATTAGTATCAATATGGTAACTGCCTAGCAACCACATGGGGTTACCCTAGCAACCGAGTAACAAATCACATATCTCTGCATCAGAAAAGCGTAGATACTTCTGGGTTGACTTATTTCAATCAGGATGGCAAGGACACTTGATTACTATCACTATGGTAACTGCCTAGCAACCAGATGGGGTTACCCTAGCAACCGAGTAACAAATCACATATCTCTGCACCAGAAAATAGTACTGACTTCGGGTTGATTTATTTCACTCAGGATCGCAAGGACACTTGATTACTATCACTATGGTAACTGCCTAGCAACCAGATGGGGTTACCCTAGCAACCGAGAAACAAATCACAGATCTCGGCACCAGAAAAGAGTACAGACTTCGGGTTGATTTATTTCAACCAGGATGGCAAGGACACTTCATTAGTATCAATATGGTAACTGCCTAGCAACCAGATGGGGTTACCCTAGCAACCAAGTAACAAATCACATATCTCTGCATCAGAAAAGCGTAGAGACTTCTGGGTTGGTTTATTTCACTCAGGATGGCAAGGACACTTCATAAGTATCACTATGGTAACTTCCTAGCAACAAGGAGGGGTTACCCTAGCAACCAAATAACAAATCACATATCTCTGGATCAGAACATCGTAGAGACTTCCTGGTTGACTGATTTTACTCTGGATAGCAAGGAGACTTGATAAGTATCACTATGGTAACTGCCTAGCAACCACATGGGGTTACCCTAGCAACCGAGTAACAAATCACATATCTCTGCACCAGAAAACAGTACAGATTTCTGGGTTGACTTATTTCACTCAGGATGGAAAGGAGCCATGTATTGTATTACCTTGGTAACTGCATAGCAACCATATGGGCTTACCCTAGCAACCTAGTAACAAATCACATATTTCTGCACCAGAAAATTATACAGACTTCTGGGTTGATTTATTTATGACCACAATTTCTGTTCTTTTCAAGCAGGCTATTTGATCGAGTTTTGCCACGGCAAGCACCACTCACATTTTCTTCAGGAAATGTACCTATCTAGTTATTATTATTATTCTTCTGAGACTAAAATTACCAAGACTAACTCCTCCTAGAGCTTTTAAGCTACAGGCACCAAACTCGGCACAGACCTTCAGACTAATCCCGAATAGAGTGCTATATCTTTTCTAACTGATCGGACTTACGGTTTTCCTAAAAATGGCGATCAAACTCGGAAAAAACTCCCATTGACTTAACATTGCGGAATGTTCAGAAATTTAAATCTCAACTGACATTTTCACACACACAGACAAAAAGGGCCTGTCAGCCCTGCATCTCTCCTCTCTCTCTCCCTCATTGCATAGATATTTTGTATTGAACATAGCTCTGGATCACAGTGTCATAGAGACAAGGGGCGGGCTCATTTTACTCAGACGACCAATCAGTCCCTCGGGATCATTGTGAAGCTATCAAGCCACGCCCTAGCAACAATTTAAAGCACCTTAGCAACAACTCCCATAGACTTCTAATGAAAGACATCAAAGGGATATCTCCGGATAGAAGTGTCATAGAAACACAAGGGTGGTCTCGTTTGACTCGGGGCAGCAAACAGCCAATCATGAATCACCTCAACACTTCCTAGCCCCTCCCTAGCAACCATTGTCGAGCACCTTAACAACCAAAATCCATAGAGGGATATCTTCCATTCTGAATGTCACAGAGGCATGGGAGTTGGTTTATATCGTTCATACTGACAAGCAGCCTTTGGAGTTTCATGATTGGCAGCTGTCAAGCCACTCCCTAGCAACTAAACAGAGTACCCTAGCAACCGTTTAGCAATAACTATATCTCTGCACCAGAAAATCAGAGAGACTTCTGGGTTCATTTATTTCAATCAGGATGGCAAGGAGACTTGATAAGTATCACTATGGTAACTGCCTAGCAACCAGATGGGGTTACCCTAGCAACCGAGTAACAAATCACATATCTCTGCACCAGAAAATCAGAGAGACTTCTGGGTTGATTTATTTCAATCAGGATGGCAAGGAGACTTGATAAGTATCACTATGGTAACTGCCTAGCAACCACATGGGGTTACCTTAGCAACCGAGTAACAAATCACATATCTCTGCATCAGAAAACGTAGAGACTTCCGGATTGACTTATTTCAATCAGGATGGCAAAGAGACTTCATTAGTATCACTATGGTAACTGCCAAGCAACCAGATGTGGTTACCCTAGCAACCAAGTAACAAATCACATATCTCTGCACCAGATAATCGTAGAGACTTCTGGGTTGATTTATTTCAATCAGGATGTCAAGGAGACTTGATAAATATCACTATGGTAACTGCCTAGCAACCACATTGGGTTACCCTAGCAACCGAGTAACAAATCACATATCTCTGGACCAGAAAATCGTAGAGACTTCTGGGTTGGTTTATTTCAATCAGGATGTCAAGAAGACTTGATAAGTATCACTATGCTGACTGCCTAACAACCAGATGGGGTTACCCTAGCAACCGAGTAACAAATCACATATCTCTGCACCAGAAAATCAGAGAGACTTCTGGGTTGATTTATTTCAATCAGGATGGCAAGGAGACTTGATAAGTATCACTATGGTAACTGCCTAGCAACCACATGGGGTTACCTTAGCAACCGAGTAACAAATCACATATCTCTGCATCAGAAAAGCGTAGAGACTTCGGATTGACTTATTTCAATCAGGATGGCAAGGACACTTCATTAGTATCACTATGGTAACTGCCTAGCAACCAGATGGGGTTACCCTAGCAACCGAGTAACAAATCACATATCTATGCACCAGAAAATCATAGAGACTTCTGGGTTGATTTATTTCAATCAGGATGTCAAGGAGACTTGATAAGTATCACTATGGTAACTGCCTAGCAACCACATTGGGTTACCCTAGCAACCGAGTATCAAATCACATATCTCTGGACCAGAAAATCGTAGAGACTTCTGGGTTGGTTTATTTAAATCAGGATGTCAAGAACACTTGATAAGTATCACTATGGTGACTGCCTAACAACCAGATGGGGTTACCCTAGCAACCGAGTAACAAATCACATATCTCTGCAACAGAAAATCGTAGAGATGTCTGGGTTGATTTATTTCAATCAGGATGGCAAGAAGACATGATAAGTATCACTATGGTAACTGCCTAGCAACCATATGGGGTTACCCTAGCAACCGAGTAACAAATCACATATCTCTGCAACAGAACAACATAAAGACTTCTGGCTTTGTTCATGGGACTCAGGGTAGCAAGGATCAATCAATCAATCAATCAATCAATCCATCCATCCATCCATCCATCCATCCATCCATCCATCCATCCATCCATCCATCCATCCATCCATCTATCTATCTATCTATCTATCTACCTATCTACCTATCTATCTATCTATCCATCTATCTATCTATCTGAGGGTCAATATCTATCTATCTATCTATCTATCTATCTGTCTCTCTGTCTGTCTGTTGTCTATCTATCTATCTGAGGGTCAATGTCTATCTATCTATCTATCTATCTATCTATCTATCTATCTATCTATCTATCTATCTATCTATCTATCTATCTGAGGGTAAATATCTATCTATCTATCTCTCTATCTATCTGAGTGTCTGTCTGTCTGTCTATCTATCTATCTATCTATCTATCTAGCAACTAAGTTAAACTTTAAACTACTTTAAACTAATTTAAACTAAACTAATTTAAACTATAAACTACTTTAAACTAATTTAAACTTCAGACTAATTTAAACTACAAACTAATTTAAACTTCAAACTAATTTAAACTATAAACAAATTTAAAATTCAAACTACTTTAAACTTCTTCAAACTTTCTGGTCCAAACTTTCACAAGCCAACTTAAAGTTTGTCTCGATCGAACTTTTTTTCTAGTTATTATTATTCTTCTGAGACTAAAATTACCAAGACTAACTCCTCCTAGAGCTTTTAAGCTACAGGCACCAAACTCATCACAGACCTTCAGACTAATCCCGAATAGTGTGCTATATCTTTTCTAACTGATCGGACTTACTGTTTTCTCAAAGCGGATGATCAAACACTTGAAAAATCCCATTGACTTACATTGACGGAATGTTCAGATGAGCCAACACCAACTGTCAAAATTCAAATATGAGCCACCAACAGAAGGCTTTAACATGCTTCAGGCTTCGTTTCTATCAAATCTCTATTTCTATCTGTCTCTTAAAGTGAAGAGGGCCACTCTGTTCAATCTTTATTTCTAACAAATTCAATCAAACTTTATTTAAATCACTGTTTTTACAATATTGCTATGTCAATACAATGTTTATATATATCTCTCTCTATCTATTTCTTTCTATTCATCCTTTTTCCTCATATCTGTCTATCTGTCTGTCTGTCTGTCTATCATTTAGTGCAACCTAGCAACCAGAACCCATTGACTGCCATTCACAATTGCTTAGATGGATATCACCTGATCAGTATGTCCTACAGACATGAGAGTTGGCTTGTTTGAATTGGGTGAGCAGTCAGTCTTTAAGTATCATCATGAAAAATACTAAGCCATGCCCTAGCAACCATTTAGAGCACCCTAGCAACCAAATCCCTTTAACTTCCATTCTATCTATCTATCTATCTATCTATCTATCTATCTATCTATCTATCTATCTGTGGGTAAATATCTATCTCTCTCTCTCTCTCTATCTATATCTATCTCTCTATATATCTAAGGGTAAATATCTATCTATCTATCTATCTATCTATCTATCTATCTATCTATCTATCTATCTATCTATCTATCTATCTATCTATCTATCTAGCAACTAAGTTAAACTTTTTTAACACTACACTGTAGAACTGGCTCATTAGAGTCATTCATTTGGGAATCAGACTACACTGGTCACACTGTATGTTTCACATTGTAGAGTCAAAAGAACTGGCTCATTAGAGTCATTCATTTGGGAATCAGACTACACTGGTCACACTGTATGTTTCACACTGTAGATTCAAAAGAACTGGCTCATTAGAGTCATTAATTTGGGAATCAGACTACACTGGTCACACTGTATGTTTCACACTGTAGATTCAAAAGAACTGGCTCATTAGAGTCATTAATTTGGGAATCAGACTACACTGGTCACACTGTATGTTTCACATTGTAGAGTCAAAAGAACCGGCTCATTAGAGTCATTAATTTGGGAACACACACAGACAAAAAGGGCCTGTCAGCCCTGGATTTTGTATTGAACATAGCTCTGGATCACAGTGTCATAGAGACAAGGGGCGGGCTCATTTTACTCAGACGACCAATCAGTCTCTCGGATCATTGTGAAGCTATCAAACCACGCCCTAGCAACAATTTAAAGCACCTTAGCAACAACTCCCATAGACTTCTAATGAAAGATATCAAAGGGATATCTCCGGATAGAAGTGTCATAGAAACACAAGGGTGGTCTCGTTTGACTCGGGGCAGCAAACAGCCAATCATGAATCACCTCAACACTTCCTAGCCCCTCCCTAGCAACCATTGTCGAGCACCTTAACAACCAAAATCCATAGAGGGATATCTTCCATTCTGAATGTCACAGAGGCATGGGAGTTGGTTTATATCATTCATACTGACAAGCAGCCTTTGGAGTTTCATGATTGGCAGCTATCAAGCCACTCCCTAGCAACTAAACAGAGTACCCTAGCAACCGCTTAGCAATAACTATATCTCTGCACCAGAAAATCAGAGAGACTTCTGGGTTCATTTATTTCAATCAGGATGGCAAGGAGACTTGATAAGTATCACTATGGTAACTGCCTAGAAACCACATGGGGTTACCCTAGCAACCGAGTAACAAATCACATATCTCTGCACCAGAAAATCAGAGAGACTTCTGGGTTGATTTATTTCAATCAGGATGGCAAGGAGACTTGATAAGTATCACTATGGTAACTTCCTAGCAACCACATGGGGTTACCTTAGCAACCGAGTAACAAATCAAATATCTCTGCATCAGAAAAGCGTAGAGACTTCCAGATTGAATTATTTCAATCAGGATGGCAAAGAGACTTCATTAGTATCACTATGGTAACTGCCTAGCAACCAGATGTGGTTACCCTAGCAACCAAGTAACAAATCACATATCTCTGCACCAGATAATCGTAGAGACTTCTGGGTTGATTTATTTCAATCAGGATGTCAAGGAGACTTGATAAATATCACTATGGTAACTGCCTAGCAACCACATTGGGTTACCCTAGCAACTGAGTAACAAATCACATATCTCTGGACCAGAAAATCGTAGAGACTTCTGGGTTGGTTTATTTCAATCAGGATGTCAAGAAGACTTGATAAGTATCACTATGGTGACTGCCTAACAACCAGATGGGGTTACCCTAGCAACCGAGTAACAAATCACATATCTCTGCATCAGAAAAACGTAGAGACTTCCGGATTGACTTATTTCAATCAGGATGGCAAGGACACTTCATTAGTATCACTATGGTAACTTCCTAGCAACCAGATGGGGTTACCCTAGCAACCGAGTAACAAATCACATATCTATGCACCAGAAAATCATAGAGACTTCTGGGTTGGTTTATTTCAATAAGGATGTCAAGAACACTTGATAAGTATCACTATGGTGACTGCCTAACAACCAGATGGGGTTACCCTAGCAACCGAGTAACAAATCACATATCTCTGCAACAGAAAATCGTAGAGACGTCTGGGTTGATTTATTTCAATCAGGATGGCAAGAAGACTTGATAAGTATCACTATGGTAACTGCCTAGCAACCATATGGGGTTACCCTAGCAACCGAGTAACAAATCACAAATCTCTGCAACAGAACAACATAAAGACTTCTGGCTTTGTTCTTGGGACTCAGGGTAGCAAGGATCAATCAATCAATCAATCAATCAATCCATCTATCTATCTATCTGAGGGTCAATATCTATCTATCTATCTATCTATCTATCTATCTGTCTGTCTGTTGTCTATCTATCTATCTGAGGGTAAATATCTATCTATCTATCTCTCTATCTATCTGAGTGTCTGTCTATCTATCTATCTATCTATCTATCTATCTATCTATCTATCTAGCAACTAATTTAAACTTTAAACTACTTTAAACTAATTTAAACTAAACTAATTTAAACTATAAACTACTTTAAACTATAAACTACTTTAAACTAATTTAAACTTCAAACTAATTTAAACTACAAACTAATTTATACTTCAAACTAATTTAAACTACAAACTAATTGAAACTATAAACTACTTTAAACTTTAAAATAATTTAAACTAATTTAAACTTCAAACTACTTTAAACTTCTTCAGACTTTCTGGTCCAAACTTTCACAAGCCAACTTAAAGTTTGTCTCGACGAACTTTTTTTTCTAGTTGTACTTGGGGGGCCGATAGACCACAACACACAACACTGTGTGAGAGTGACCAATCTCAAATAAAATCAGCTCAAAGCTGCTGAAAGCGGATGACAGCAATATCTGCTTACATTTATAATGACTCTTATATACAGTCGCTATTCCTCCTCCTCGGCCAGATTTTCGCGGGGAGTTAAGGTAGCTGCAATCATGGTGTAAAAATTCTGTGAAAGCGCTGGACTCACCATCACTCAGCCATGTCTCAGTTACACAGAGGAAATCCATTCCTCGGGACGTGAAAAAATCCTTTAAGACAAAAGTCTTATTTGCTAGAGATCTAGCATTTACCAGCCCAAACCTAGCAGGAACCGGCGGATCCGCAGCGCTGGATGTTCGTGAAACCCGACACAGAGACCGCAAGTTGCTGTGATTGACTCCGCGCCAGCGGGGACGAGGAGAGCAGGGGCCGCGGGGCTGGAACACCTCTTCCGGGCCGACGACAGGTATCAGCCAGGCGCCGACAGGGTCCAGCAGGGTCGAGGAATAACGAGGCTAGTCACGACTCCAAACTCCATCCAAAAAGGCATACAGCACCATGCAAGACGGGCCTTCAACCTCACCAGCCGGCCACCACGACTTCCCCGGCGGCGGGTGCGCTTTCGTCGGCGCTCACGCCGAGAAGGTGAAGCCGGGGCGTGCCAAAGGTGAGCCGGGAGCCTCGCCAGGAGTGGGGGCAAGGTTTCACGTCCACCATCATACAATTTTACTAAATTTTCAACAGAAAATCGCAGATCCAGCAGTGTTTGGCGATCATACACCAGCAGAGAATCGACATCCCGAGCAAAAAGCAAGACAAACAGCAAAAACACACACGGCAATGACAGCGACAGACGGCAAGCCACACACAATGGCGCCATCTTATGTTCAGCAGAAGTAAAAAAGTCATTCACATCTGGGGTGGCATAATAGTCGAATTAGTTTAATTTTTGGGTGAACTATTCCTTTAAGTTCTTCAAAAAAAAGTGTGCGCGCACATGACATACCCATTTCTGTTCTCATTCTATACATTTATCAGTGTGTGTAAGCCGGACTTCCCCTTCCTGCTTCAAAAATTCTGTATTCACCCCGCTTAAACTCTGGGTTTTTCATATACCAATCCTCCCTCACTCCCTGCTCATTGTGTGAGTGTAACCCCGCTACAAGTTCAGTCTATAGCAACATTTAAAAATGAAAGCTTAGTAAAGGAAGAAAAAACTATTTTCATAAAAGCACTTTATTTGAAACTTCCGCTCTATTATTTTACTTCAAAGACCTCATGAAACCAAAATTAAACTTGTGTTGTTTTTATGGTGTGTTCACGTCATGTCGTAATTACAGTAATTACAATATTCTGACTGTCTTTTTTAGAAATCAGAATTGCAAGTTTTAACTTGGAATTCTATGAAAGCTTCATGACAGTCATGACATCATCTAAAAAGCCCCAGAATATCAATATTATATGCCACCCGGTCCCTGTAAAAGCATTCCAGGTGTTGGAGGCCTCAGGGATGCATCTCTGCTATTTGTAGATGCACTGGGATGGTTTTCGGCTGAGTGTGAAGCAGTTGGGATGAGAGCACCGCCAAATCTGAGGCCATGGTTCTCTGTTGGAAAAGGGTGGATCGTCCCCTCCGGGTATCGAGTGAGCTGCTTCCCCAAGTGGAGGAGTTTAAGTATGTCGGGCTCTTGTTCATGAGTGAAGGTAAACTAGAGCATGAGATTGATTGGCAGGTCAGTGCATTGGTGGCAGTAATGTGGCTATTTTACCAGACCGAGCTGACTCTGCAGGCGAAGCTTTCAATTTATCAGTCGATCTATGTTCCTGCCCTCAACTATGGTCATGAGCTTTGGGTAGTGACCAAAAGAATAAGATCACGGTTACAAGTGGCTGAAATTAGCTTTCTTCGCAGGATGGCTGGGCTCACCATAAGAGATAGGGTGTGAAGCTCAGACATCAGCGTCCTGTTCACCTTCCTAGAGAGGTGTTCCAGGCATTTCCAACTGGGAGGAGACCACAACTATTGCAAGGGAATGCAAACTATTGCGAGTGCACACAACTTATTAAGAGGGAACTCAACACCTTTTCAGATTTAGTACTTGAACAACATAAATGTAAGAAATATTCCAGGTGGAACACTGAAAGAATTTACGATGAGAAAATAATAATTGAATAACCTTTTCCAGAACGCTCCTATAACCAAGGAAAAACAATGAGAATACATTTGCATACTGAGAAGATTGAATGTTCCAGTAATGTTTTGCATACCGTTTTTATAACCATTGAAAAATATTGAAAGAACATTTATATAACAAGAGCATAGAATGTTCTAATAACGTTCTACAGAACATTCCTATAACCAAGAAAGAACATTAATACCACATTTAAAAAAAAACTGGATGTTTTTAATGTTCTTAGACATTTCTGAAATAAAGTTTTCACAACCTAATAGAAATGTTAGGAAAAAGGTTGTTAGATTGTTGTTATTTTACTTGATCTTTTGGCATAAAACCATACTGTACGTTTCAGAACTAAAAACGTTTTCCCCAATACAAAAAGAGCAATTTAAACCAAGCTGAAAAATGTCTCGTTTGGATTTTTTTCTGCTTTGTGATGAAATACACACGGATGAATACAGCAGCACATGACATCAGCAAGGCATCAACACCTAGTTTTACATCATCTCAACCTTGTCCTGCATGTGTTCTGCTCATTTTAGTGTGTATAATACGTGTTTTTGGCTCATGGATTACTTGTGAATCATTCACAGTATAATTCTAGATTTGCAAAGGAACTTTTATTGATAGATGGGGCAGTTAAGAACTCTATTAGAGCCGACCGGAAAACCACAAGTAACCAATTCCACTCAAGAAAGTTTCTTATGTCATGACTGTTTTATAGTTTATGCAGCTGTTGTTTTAAATTAACAATTTTATAAATTCAGATGCAATGAGTTGGATGTGTAAACCCTATGTGTAAACCCTTAAATGTAGTTTTTTATTGTTGTGGAGATGGTTCATTCTCTTCCAGTTGAATTTCAAATTGATATTGCTCTATTCGAGGGGCTGGACTTTGTAAGACAATCATAACAGTAGGCATTTACATTGAAGTTTAGAGGAGATGCTGAGGCCAAAACCAAACGTTTCAGTCAGAGGGCCAGAGACAGGGTGAAAAATGATTGGACGTTTTGGTGCAAAGACTAAAAATGTACTAACATTATAAGTGTAACTAAGGGAAAATAATAAAATGATTAAAAAAGGAGTATGTCATGATCCTTTTAAATATGTAAGGATGTGAGTGTATTCATGAACATTTACATGTCCGGCAAATTTGAATCAAGTGAAAAGTGGTTTTGTCAATAGTTAAAAAGGAACCTATATATAGCCTATTTCTTTATTTTAAAAGGGATAAATGTCCCTATATGATAGCTGTCATTAGCATTAACAAACATTATTAGAGTATATTATGTTTAAAAGATAATTAACACTGCAGCATTGCACAGATCCACCAATAAAAGCAGCTGCTTTGAAGATCCCGGCAGTGTGGTTGCCTACTGTGTGATGTCACGGTAATTTCATCTACACATAAACTATGCAAGTCATGTCAGGCCCTTATGCTATCAAATACGTTTTAAGTAGTCCAGTAATACATTTGTCATTTAAGCATAATGGTAAAACTGTCACATAACTATATATAAATATATTGAAATGTCAGCTGTGGAGGCTAGTCTTTGATTGGTTTATTATAATTGCATGAAAGTCTCACATGTTCCCCTGTTTATGTTCCCTCCAGACTTTCTTTAGTGATGCAGCAGCAGAATGTGCGAGAACAGGGGGTGAGCAGCATCAAGTTTAGAGTTGTGTGTGTGTGTGTGTGTGTGTGTGTGTGTGTGTGTGTGTGTGTGTGTGTGTGTGTGTGTGTGTGTGTGTGTGTGTGTGTGTGTGTGTGTGCATGTGTGGATTAAAAACGTTTTACCAATAAACATTCACAATTCAGATACATATATTATTATTTCCTGCTCTGTAAAGATTTTGTGATAAAGTTTAACAGTGCTCATCAGTTATGACATTTATGTGGCTGTAAATTTAGTCACACATTATGAAGGTTAATTAATGTTCACAGTTTCACTGTATTTCTTTGTACTGATGTTCACGTAGATGCAAAGTTTTGCTTTGGGCCCCACAAAAATAGGATTGGTAGTACTAATGAGATCATATTGGTTATAATGAAATCTCTTTAAAACAAGCCTTGGACTGCAAGCTGTTCTTGAAATGCCATGTATTGTGAAATGTTCTACCTGTAGCTGGAACAGGTGGAGTGACACTGGCTGCGGGGGTCAGCTCACGCTGGCAACCAGTTGAAATGGCTGCTATCAGAACCACTTGGGGCCTGAAGGAACCAGTTGTGAGGTACGTGTGGGTCACAATAGTTTCCCGAGAGATAAGAGTTCCGCTGTTGTCCCCGAAGTCCCAGTTGAAGGTGATGTCTGATCCACTCATGTAGTGGCTGG
Organism: Xyrauchen texanus; assembly: GCF_025860055.1. Taxonomy (NCBI): domain Eukaryota; kingdom Metazoa; phylum Chordata; class Actinopteri; order Cypriniformes; family Catostomidae; genus Xyrauchen; species Xyrauchen texanus. The sequence goes on from NC_068314.1 coordinate 10,291,412, forward strand.
GGTCATGCAGGTCAATGCTAAAGGACACAGCTCTGTTCTGGATAAAGCTTTGATCACCCTGGTTGATGTCACCAACCTGGGACAATGTAACTACGAATGGGATCTGGTCTAGAGAAAGAAAAGGAAATTATTGGACCCTTGCAGGATTATTCTTAGTAAATTACATGTTCTCCAATTAATTTATTTACTTTTTGTGCAAGGGAGTGCTCTAATAACATAGTTGCCATTTGTTATTACAGCTACTACAGTTTTGACCCAAGCTTTATGGTGTATTTCTTTAAAAACAGGTGTATTTCTTTAAAAAAGTAGTACTCTGACATATATCCTTGATTCTGACATATATTCTTGATGTATTTCTTAGATATCTCTTATATGATATGTTTCTGGCATGGTGTCTTGCCTTGATGAGTTGGATGTATGATGAATATCTTTGGAGCTTGTATTTTCTTTCATTAATCAAATGATAATGTGTAGGAGCAAACAAGGCCGCCTCATTATGAGGGTACACTGAAATGTAGGTGAATGATAAATGGTATGTGATGAGGACACGGCTGTTTGTCTCTTACACAGATGTTTCTAAGTTGATGTGTTCTTTCCATGAACTGTGATATATGTCCAAGATATGTGAAGTTACCAGCTGTATATGAAAGATATATGTTTTTAAAAAAATTATTTTCCACCAATATTTAAATAACAAAGAAAATAAAACATATTTGTGGCGAGGGAAAGAGACAAGGGCAGTGATCCCATTGGTCAGAGATAGTGGGTAAAAAGATAACAAAAGGTATATAACTGAGAACTTAGGTGGATGTAGTCAGAACGGACAGCTGACCTGACTCATGTTTGTTGGTGTTCAATAAACTACAACTTTGGCATCTGGAACTCAAAACTCCGAGAGTTTTCTTATAACTTAGAGATATTCATCGCGATTTTCCACGACAGCTTCTGTGTTTTTCTCAATTTCACTGTGATGATAGAGGATACATAACTGAATTGTGCAATCATCAAATTACTCACCAGTGATGGAAAACTGGGTAGATGCATAACCAAGAGGAATGAACTTGTCTTTGCCACGGCAGTGATAAATTACCACCTCCATGTTAAAAGAGCCAAGAGGCACATTGTCTGTGCCAATGGTAAGGAGAGATGAAGGACCATCAGCCACCTGCCAATATTTTCCTTAAAAAAAAAACAGAAATAATGAAGGAGTCTCCAACTAACATATCAACCAATCACAGACCTGATCCTGTCCCTAACCCTAAAAATCAGAGAGAAACTATTTGATGTTGTTCAAGCCCTCAAACCCTGCCCTAAACATTAAAATCGGATTGGTTGATAGGAATTATACTACAGGACTAACAATGGGGCTGATTTAGGATTTCTATATATATATTACACTAAACATTTAAAGACCCAGTAAAATTCCATGATATATAGTCATAAAAACAGCATCAAAAATTGGGAATCATTAATGTTTTATTTTGTTTGTTTGTTTGTATGTTTGTTTTTCAATTCCACCTAAGAAATATGTGTAAATGGGTGTAAATTTCAATAATTGTTACAAAGCTCAGAACCACAAAGGAGCACATTTATATAATTTGTTAGTCAGTGTTGATTACAATATCTATAAAAAAGAAGCAATTGGAGTAGATTAGTGATAGAGACATCTCTCAACTAGATTTGTGTGTTTCTACTATATTTGTAAAAGACTACAGGTTTAAATCCACTCTTACCCCACGTCTTCCACACATAGATGAATTGGGGCTTTCTGTTAGAGATCTTAGTGAAGAGTGTCCCATCAGGGAAGACACCAGTCCATTCTTGCAGAATGTCAGACTCGGGGTATACAGCCTGGTTCATAGTATATGCTGTATCTAAAATAAATCCCCAAAACAGAAGATCCCGTAATCAATCATATTTTATCTTGCTTTGCATTAAATAAAAAAAAGGAAATGACAACTGCTAAAGTATGATAATTTTTTCATATTGGACTGAATATTTCGGCACTAGATGGGCTCCAATCAGGTAAATGGCCTAGGACTAGTTCAAATAGCTGCTAAAAGTTCATTCAATGGCAGCCATGTTTTTTAAGATATGAAACTGTCCTCATAGACCTTGATGTCACCTTCGACAAAGAAACTGCAGGCAAAAGTCAATCGGTTCCATAGATAGAGACATTTCATTTTTTTTATATTATTATGGCGCCAACATAATAAGGTTTTTTTGCGTGTTTTTGTGTGTATGCTCAGAATGACCCCATACATAAGTGTACCAAATTTGGTAATAATATCTCAGTCCGTTCAAAAGTTATATCCATTTTTGTAAAATTGGCCATGGCCACTATTTATGTATTGGCATACCGTTTATGAAAAGTTCAAAATTCTTTTGATAACTTTTAACATTGAAACTCTGCTAAATCTTCCTGCAGTGGTTTGGTCCCGATCAGTCGAACGGCCTATGACTAGTTTTACAAAATTAGTACATAAGTGTACCAAATTTGGTGATAATATCTTGATCTGTTTAAAAGTTTTAAAAGTTTAAAACAGTTTTAGAAAAAGTGGTCCCACCCACTACGTACATTTTGGCATAAGGTTTGAAGATGAATCAAACTTTCAAAATGTCTTTGAAAACTTTTGAAATTTTGACACTGCTGAATCTATCTGCACTGGTTTGGTTCCGATCAGGCGAACGGCCTACAACTAGTTTTAAAAAGAAGGTTTTTTTCAAATAATCTCAAGTATATAATGAATGTTTTATTTCACACCAATGGTACATGAGGCACAATTGTTCAGAATGAGGAACATATGAGATGATGAGATCTACAGAATGGTATGAACAAAGTGTTTCTTTGTGAAAACTGTAGTATATACAATTATTTAGTTATAGCACCCCCAGGAGGCAGAGGTGTGCAATGTTTTTGTGTCCCAGAATGACCTCTTACATAAGTGTACCAAGTGGTTTAGTTTGGAAGGAACAAACGACCTACAACTAGTTTGAAAAAGTATTTTTTTATATAATCTCAATTATTTAATGAATGTTTTGTTTCATACCAATGGTCCTGAAGGCAAACTTGTTCAGAATAAGGAGATCTACAATATGGCATGAATAACATGTTTCTTTGTTAAACACAGCGGTATATACAATGATTTACATGCATGTAAAACACAATAGCACCTCCGGTAAGCCAAATTTTTTTTCACATTTTGCACAGACATCTTGAGCCAAGAGACAAATAGGCCTACGAAGTTTAGTTCCGATCAGCCCATGGCGGCCATGATTTAAAGATATGTGACTGTCCTCATAGACCTTGACACTACATGCAAAATTTGAAGTCGATTGGACCAACGGTTCCATAGTTATTGACATTTTCTATTTTTTTATTATTATAGCACTCCCAGGAGGCAGAGGTGTGCAATGTTTTTGTATCCTCAGAATGACCGTCATTCTGAGGATACAAAACATTGCACACCTCTGCATCCTGGGGGTGTTATAATAAGTGTACCAAATTTGGTGATAACATCTCATTCTGTTCAAGAGTTATTACCATTTAAGTACAAGTGGCCCAGCCCAATGCGTACATTTTGGCATACTGTTTAATGATGAATAAAAATTTCAAATATCCTTTAACAACTTTTCATATTAGGACTTTTCTGAATATTTCTGCACTGGTTTAGCTCTGATTGGACGAATGGCCAAGGTTAAACGAGTTTGTTTTTAATCTTTTTCAAACAATCCAAAATAGCAGGAAAACCTAGGGGTGGAGCAGAAATCTGACTGTGGTAAAACTCTTCGACATAGCGCAAGGAATCACTAGTAAATATTGCTGCAAGCAGCAATACAGGGGTCGAGCCAATTATCGGAACCATGAGCAGCATAGCATTTTTAGAAATATCATGTTATTTTTTGACCACAAGGTGGCACTGTCCTGAAACTTTTTGAGTCCCTTCAGAGCATGGTGCCAAAGACACAAACCGAGTTTCATAACGATGCGATTTGATTTGATTTCATTGATTATATGACAAACTGTTCAGAAGGTATAAGCAAAAATTTGCTTTTTCATGTCTCGTGACCACTTAGTGACACTGTTCCGAAAATAAGCAGGCACCCTCGAGTATGGTCTGAATATGCTAAAGTATTACAGCGTTATACCCTCACGTCCTTTTTGGCGTACTCTTCATCAAATTTATTGAAATGCCATTCGAAAACGATATGGTTTATACAAATTCTGTGAATAACTTTTGTCGTGAGTGCCTCTAGATGATGCAGGCCAATTTCCGTGCAAATCAGACAAACGGCCTAGGACGATTTAGAAAAAGTAGTTTTTTCAGAAAATTCTAAATGGCGGAAAGTTTTTCAGTACGGAATATGACGACATAGGGTGCAATCGACTCATGGTTAAAAAGTTATTAACATATGCTAGAGGGTTTGAAGTAGAGACGCCAAATTTGCTGTGGTAACAGATCTGAGTGTCATATTCTCTATCTGTGTGCCAAATTTCATAACTTTCCCGCAAGCGGTTCTATGGGCTACCATAGACTCAAGAGCGGAAGAAGCTGAATAATAATAATAATAGGAAAACTAGCAAAAACAATAGGGGTCTTTCGCTCCTTTGGGGCTTGACTCCTAAATATAGCAAACAGCAATTATCGGGGTTCAAGCACCATAGGGCCTTTAAGCCCATGTTCTGGACTATATTCAGCATTTCTCAAACATTATTAACCAAGACAATGCACAAATTGCATACAACATGTCAACTCAATCAGAAAAGAGGTAACGTTGTTACATCCACTTTAAATGTTGTTATTGTTATAGCGCCACCAAGTAGCTGAGCAACTCAGCCTGCCCATGCCATGTCAAAGCAACGCCTCAGCCTGCACCATGCCATGTCACAGCAACGCCTCAGCCTACTCCATGCTATGTCACAGCAACGCCTCAGCCTGCTCCATGCCACGCCACAGTCACGCCTGAGTCTGTTCCATAACATGTCAAGGCCACATGCAGTTGGACCTGGAGATGGTTCCCTCCCTTGTACCCTTAGATTTCCTGAGCAGGCAATGGGAACTTTCAACCCTCTGACTCTGCCTTGGCCTGTCGGTCCCTCGACATCGCTGTTCCCTCGGCTCTACTGTGGTCCTTCAGCCTGTCAGCTTTGCCGGTGTCCCTTGTCCCTCCGGACTTGGTTCTCCGATCCTCCAGCTCTCCTTGATCCTCCTAGCTTCCATTGCAGCCTTGGTCCTCCATGCCTCCGGCTCCACCCTGGCCCTTTGAGTCTTCAGGCTACTCTCCGGGTGTCCAGTTCTCCATGGCTCCGCCCCCGATTCTCTCATGGCTCTGCCTTCCATGGCTCCACCCCAACAGGCTCCACCCTGATCCTATTCTCCACACCCTGCCAAGCTACAAGACCCCCTCCCCCAGCTCCCTATTGAACTTTGAAATTTATGTAATGTTTTATGTGTTTTGTTCATGTGTTGGGGTGTCTGGAGCCACCCCTTAGTGGGGGGATTTGTCATGTGTATTTTGTGGGTTCATGTATTTCATGTATTTTATTTTGAAGTTTATTTCCTGTTTCATGACATGTGTCCCTAGTCATGTGATTCCTGTTCCTTCCATGTTCATGTGTCTTGTTTTCATTGGTTCATTGTTTAATTATCTTGTGATCAGTTCTGTCTTTTCATTGGTTAACTTGTTTGTCTTGTTCTCCCATGTCATGAATTTAAGCATCATGTTTGCCATTGTCCAGAATTGAACGTGTTTGGTAACATTGTTCCAGTCAAGTCATGTTATGTCAAGTTCATGTTTATGTTTATGTTTCACATTTATAGTTAAGGTTTTTGGATTTCACGTTTGTAATTAAACTGCACTTGGGTTCTTCATCTCCACGTCATCGTCTTCATCTTCATCATTGCCATTGTCAGCAGCTACTTGTTACAAGGGTTCCAGCACTTCATGCATGGACCCCTAAAAATGCCAATCCTAACAAAAAACAATATGGTTTCCATTCAGGCTTGAACCCCTTATAAGCTTAAATATAATATCAATATTTTGGCTTTCTCAAGCCAACATAATAAAGTTCTATAAGTCAACATGCAACAGCTAATGTGAAATAACAATTAACAATACTTTTACAGCATTTATTAATCTTGATTCATTTTCATGTCTATCTATACATTTACGTATATGAGGCAATATAGTATGAATGAACACCAATTCCCCTTCTGTCGCTCTCTTACGTTGTGTCAGAGAACGACACTAGGGGTCTCTCTTGAGCGCCGATATTCACCTCTGTACTATGAAAAAAGGCCAATGAGAGTTGGCAGCCAGTATTTGCATGTCCCGCCCCCGGACATACGGGTATTTAAGCGGCGCAAATACGGGAGTTCATTCAGAAAATTTCTTCGGAGCCGATGGTCGTGTTTGCAGTTTTCTGCGTGACTACACACCGAGTTCCTGCTATCCTCTGCTGCATGCTGTTGGATTCTGCGGCGCACAACAGCGGCTTTCTCCTGGTTGCACGGCTGTGCACTTCCTGCCCCTGAGCGCATCGACAGTTGCAGAAATAAGAAAGATCTCTCACGAGTCTTTCTTTCATAAAGAGTTATTTCCTTCTAAAAGAGTAATTTCTCTAAAAGAGCAAAAACACAGCGGCGTGAAGGTCCTTTTAAGGACACGTCTTTTTAAAGATGCCCTTCCGCCCCTGTGTTGTTCCTGGATGCGGTAGAGTACTCTCCGCTTCCGACGGCCACAGGCGCTGTCTCGTGTGTCTGGGCAGTGATCACACCGAGGCTGCGTTTGTGGATGGTTCATGTTCTCACTGCGAGAACATGACCATGACAACGTTGCGGTCGCGGCTTGCTTACAATCGTAAGCAAGCCACTCCAGCCGCCCCCCGCGTCGCTCCTTCTTCCCACGGGATTGAGGACGATGCGGCTGGCGATGGAGGCGATTTGGGGATGGCAGCGGGTGCAGCTCCGCCGAGTACGCCCCTCGGACCACCCGTGCCCGGCACGCTCGTTGACTCCGTCCTCGCTCGAGGTGGCGGCGACTCGCCTCACAGCCAGTCTGCCTACCCTCAGGCGATGGAAGCAGATGAGTTCGCCGCGACATCGAGGGCGTGGGCTCTGGCGCTGAGGGCTCCTCTGGGCTGCCGCTCGGGCTTGCACGCCCAGCAGGAGGCCGGCAGCGCAGATGTCCGATATGCTTTCCTGGGCAGCCAATAGCGTGGGCCTGGATTGGAACCCTCCATCCTCCCCGCAGCCATCACGGCTAGACGATTGGTTTTGGGCGTGGAGCGCGCTCACAGCCTCGCCCCCAGTACCTTTCTTCCGGAGGTGCATGATGAGCTGGCGTCTTCGTGGAGAGCACCCCTCTCCACTCGTCGTGCCACCTGCTCATCCGCCCTCGCCACCCTCGACGGCGGGCGCGCCACGGGTACATGGAGATCCCCAGGTGGATAGAGCTGTTGCGATCCATATATGCCCGGAAGCACTACCACCTGGCGGGGCCGCCCTGTACTCCCTTCCGGTCCTGTAGAGCAACATCCTCGCTCACCGCGAAGGCCTACAGCGCTACCGGACGCGCCGCTTCCGCCCTGCATGCCATGGCTCTCCTGCAGGTCCATCAAGCCAAGGCACTCCGCAACATGCAGCGGGGTGGCCCTGATCCCGACACGCTGCAGGAACTGCGCTCAGCGACCGACCTCGCCCTGAGAGCGACGAAGGTCACAGCGCGGGCACTCGTGCAGGCGATGGCCACTCTGGTGGTCCAGGAATGTCAGCAATGGCTGGACTTGGTTGAGATGCATGAAGCCGACAAGACTCGCTTCCTCAACGCCCCTGTCTCCCAGTTCGGCCTCTTCGGCGACACCGTGGAGGACTTTGCCCAGCAGTTCTCCCTGGTGAAGAAGCAGACGGAGGCCATTTCTCACATCATGCCGCGCCGCAAGCCTGCCGCCACGGCCCAGGCCCCATCTGCTCGCCGAGGGCGTCCTCCTGCGGCCAGAAGATCTTCTGCTCCGCCCCAACCTGGGCCCAGCTCTCAGTCCCAGTGTCGAGCAAACCGCAGGAAGCGTCGCCCCTGCTTCCACGGACCCCGTCGAGGACCGGAAGGCTCCCAAACGTCCCTGAGACAGCGGACCCAGAGGACGAGAAGTTAGCTCCGGAGATGGTGAGACCGCTCCGTCCCCCGGTGGAGGGCCGGGAGGAGAATCTTGTGTTTTTTCATTTGCCGCACCCCATGACGGGCAAATTCTCAATAAAAGAGCTATTTCCTTTACCTCTGGGTCACATGGCCCGCAAATGCCGTTCTCACGGCACTTTTGTTTCAGGCCTCAACAATCCCAGGATGTGGTGCTCCCGCCCTCAGCCCCACGACTGTTCCCCGGCCGGCCGGTTCAGACGAGTCCAGAGGACGCCGACATCAGACCTCCTCCTCTGTCACGAACCCGCCCCCTGCCGGGTGCGCGGAACAAGGTAAGTGCTTTGAGCTTATTCTCAGCACCAGAGCCTCGGGACGCCACAGAGCCTCCCGACGCTGCGTTACCTGTTCCGCACCGCTGCGAAGCCCCGCCGGGTATGTCCAAAATACTTGTCCCCTTGGTGCCCCTAGCACAGAGCGCAGAGGCATGGCTTTCTCTGTCCAGCTTGTCACGCTGGCTGCACCGGACCATTCGACTCGGTTACGCAATTCAGTTTGCCAGGTCTCCGCCCCCCTTCTTGGGCATTCGTTCCTCCGCAGTGCACGGCGAACATGCCCTCTCCCTGCGTGAGGAAATCGCCTCCCTTCTAATCAAGGACGCGATAGAGCCTGTCCCTCCAACCGAAACGAAGAAGGGTTTCTACAGCCCTTGCCGTTGTACCCAAGAAAGCGGTGGCATACGACCCGATCTTGGACCTGCGAGTTTTCAATCGGACCCTGTCCAAACTCCCGTTCAAAATGCTCACCCAGAAACAAATCCTATCTGGCGTTCGGCATCTAGATTGGTTCGCAGCGGTAGACCTGAAGGGCAGCGTACTTTCACGTCTCAATTCGCCCTCGACACCGACCCTTTCTACGGTTCGCATTCGACGACCAGGCGTATCAGTACAAGGTCCTCCCCTTCGGCCTGTCTCTGTCCCCTGCGTCTTCACGAAGGTCGCAGAGGCGGCTCTTGCCCTGCTACGAGGAGCGGGCATACGCATACTCAATTACCTCGTCGATTGGCTCATTCTGGCCCCTCGCAGGAATTACTATGCGCACACAGAGACCAGGTGCTCGAGCACCTCCGCGCTGGGGCTTCAGGTCAACTGGGAGAAGAGCAAGCTCACCCCAGTCCAGAGCATCTCTTTTCTCGGTTTGGAGTTAGACTCAGTCTCAATGACAGCACGTCTCTCCAACGAGCATGCTCAGTCAGTGCTGGAATGCCTCGCTTCCTTCAAGCCAGGCACCGTGGTCCCGTTGAAGCGTTTCCAACAGCTCCTGGGGCATATGGCATCCTCCGGCGGTCGCGCCACTAGGGTTGATGCATATGAGACCACTTCAGCATTGGCTCCAGACTTCGAGTCCGAGGCGAGCATGGCGCCACGGCACGCACGGTGTGGAAATTACCACTGTCTACCTCCAAACCTTCAAACCCTGGACAGACCTCTGCTTTCTTCGGGCAGGGGTACCCTTGCAGCAGGTGTCCCGTCGGCGTTCTGGTTACAACCGGCGCCTCCAAATTGGGTTGGGCGCCGTGTGCAACGGGCGCGCAGCCGCAGGCCGGTGGAACCAAGGCCGCTGCGCTGGCACATCAACTGCCTAGAGCTGCTGGCCGTTCGTCTTGCCCTGAAGAAATTTCTTCCGATGATTACGTGGCAAACATGTCCTGGTCAGGACAGACAGCACCACGGTGGTGGCTTACATAAACCGCCAAGGCGAGTACGCTCCCCACATGTCACAGCTCGCCCGTCGTCTCCTCCTTTGGAGTCAGTAGCGACTGGAGTCGCTGCGCACCACTCACATCCCGGCAACCTCAATGTGATAGCGGACGGCTGTCAAGACAAACCTTGCCTGGCGGAGAGTGGAGGCTCCACCCCAATCGGTCCAGCTGATTTGGGACAGGTTCGGCAAGGCCCAGGTAGACCTGTTTGCCTCCCAGGAAACCTCCCACTGTCCGCTCTGGTATGCCCTCACAGAGGCTCCATTGGGGACAGATGCTCTGGCACACAGCTGGCCCGTGGGGCTGCGCAAGCACGCTTTTCCCCAGTGAGCCTTCTTGCACAGGTGCTATGCAAGGTCAGGGAGGACAAGGAGCAAGTCACTCTGGTGGCCCCCTACTGGCCCAACCGGATGTGGTTTTCGGATCTCACGCTCCTTATGACAGCCCCTCCCTGGCGAATTCCCTGAGGAAGGACCTTCTTTCTCAGGGACGGGGCACGCTCTGGCACCCGCGCCCAGACCTCTGGAAACTCCACGTCTGGTCCCTGGGCCGGGACGCGGAGGGTCTAGCCGGCCTACCTTTAGCCGTCATAGACACTATTAACCAAGCCAGAGCCCCTTCGACCAGGCATCTTTATGCCCTGAAGTGGCGTCTGTTCGCGAACTGGTGTTCTTCCCGAGCCGAAGACCCGCAGAAGTGCGCAGTTAGGTCAGTGCTCGTGTTTCTTCAGGAGAGGCTGGAGAGGAGGCTGTCCCCCTCCACCCTCAAGGTGTATGTTGCTGCTATTGCGGCCCACCATGACACGGTAGACGGCAAGTCTCTTGGCAAGCACGACTTAATCGTCAGGTTCCTAAAAGGTACCCGGAGGATGATTCCCTCCCGGCCTAACCTATTTCCCTCCTGGGATCTCCGGAGACCCCCCTTCGAGCCGCTTGACTCAGTTGGACTCAGGGCCCTCTCTCTCAAGACTGCCCTGCTGATCGCGCTCGCCTCCATCAAGAGGGTCGGGGACCTGCATGCGTTCTCTGTTAGCGACGCCTGCCTGGAGTACGGTCCGGCAGACACTTTCGTGATCCTAAGACCGCGACCGGGCTACGTGCCCAAGGTTCCTACCACACCCTTCAGGGATCAGGTGGTGAACCTGCAAGCGCTGCCCCGGGAGGAGGCAGACCCAGCCCTCTCACTGCTGTGTCCGGTACGTGCCTTACGTATTTACCTGGACCGCACACAGAGCACCAGGCGCTCTGAGCAGCTCTTCGTCTGCTTTGGGGGACAGCAGAAAGGAACGCTGTCTCCAAGCAGAGACTACGCCCACTGGGTTGTCGATGCCATTTCCCTGGCTTATCACACCCAGGCCGTGCCCCCCTTTGCGGGTCCGAGCCCACTCCACCAGGAGTGTTGCGTCCTCATGGGCACTGGCTAGGGGCACTGCCCTAGCAGACATTTGTAGAGCTGCGGGCTGGGCAACACCTAACACTTTTGCGAGATTCTACAATCTCCGAGTTGAGTCAGTTTAGATCCCGTGTTCTCTCAGGTACCGAGCCCGTGAGAACTTCGGTGGCACGCCGACGATCTGACCGGGTGGATCGCTTGCACCCAGCGCCCTTCCCCTAACCAGGGGAAACAGTGCGCCTTCTTCCCAGGAGATCCCAGGCTTGGGACACTGGTTGGCTCCTCCCTAGCCCTTGCGGGTCGCAGTTCTCGTGGAGGGACTCGCCGACCCAAACCACTGCGGGTACCGCTAGCTACCCTGTACTGGTATAGGGGCCCCGCAGGTAAGGCCTCCTGCTCGGACTCCCCCTGTGTGTAAACCACGGTTCTGTCCCCTCACGTGAGTTGACGCCGTGTTTCCCTTAGGCAGTCACAGCTACCTCAGGTGCCGTGCTGTGTGCTCCCCCCTCTCTGAGGCTGGTGCTACCACCGCACTACTGTTCCGCATAAGGCCTAGGTATAGGCCATGCGATGTATGTGCCACTCAAATTTGCCTCCCCTCCGGGTAGGTGTGGCCTCCGCAGGGTCTTCCCCGCCCTACCAGGGCTAAGACCCCCTTCCCTCAATGCGTGTAAGGGCCCCGGCCGTAGTTGCTCTATGCGAGAAACATAGAGAGAAAAGAGGCCCAGCCAGGCTGGCCCGTTCCCATGTTGGCGGCCGTCACCTTGTTCCCCCCTCCGGGTAACGATAAGGAATCCTGATGGCTTAAATGGGGCATTGGGGAAGGGTACGTCGCGGCCTGATACAGTTGGTCGTTCTGCACGTAGGAATACCTGCTCGCTCCTGTATCAGCGGATCACGTACACGGCTCAGCGCATGGCGCTTTTTAAGTGGACCCCTAGTGTCGTTCTCTGACACAACGTAAGAGAGCGACAGAAGGGGAACGTCTAGGTTACGTACGTAACCTCAGTTCCCCGATGGAGGGAACGAGACGTTGTGTCCCCCTTGCCACGTCGCTGAGCCGAGCCCCTGTTGTGGCCGGACTATTTCCGGCTCCTCAGAAAAATCCTGAATGAACTCCCATATTTGCGCCGCTTAAATACCCGTATGTCCGGGGGCGGGACATGCAAATACTGGCTGCCAACTCTCATTGGCCTTTTTTCATAGTACAGAGGTGAATATCGGCGCTCAAGAGAGACCCCTAGTGTCGTTCTCTGACACAACGTCTCGTTCCCTCCATCGGGGAACTGAGGATACATACGTAACCTAGACGTTAACAATGAACAATAGTATATTTAAATTAAGTTAATTTACATTAACCTTGATTAATGCTGTAAAACAAATGTCATTGTTAGTTCATTATACCAAATGTATTAACCAATGTTTACGAATTTAACAACTAGCAAGAGCAACTAGTGGATGGATTGTGTTGTGTTTGAATCACTTTGACAAGGTCTTTGTAAGTGCCGCTTGCCTCCGGTATACTCTGGCCTCCATTGTTAAGGGAGTGGATTGGGTACTGTTCTTAGAACCAAAGATATGCTTAGGCTTGCACAACTAACCATTAATCGTAAAGTTTCTTGCCCACACCACCTGTCCATCAGATAGCACTGTCTGATTCTGGGGAAAACGAATGTCAATGCTGAAGGTGGCTTTTGCTCCTGTCATTGTTGGAGAATCACTTCTGACCTCAAATGTCACCTCTCCACCTGTGAAATACACAAAAAATAGATACAGTTAAAGAGATCAATCAGGAAATGTAGCAGGTGTCATAGGCATTGGAATTGGAACATACTTTCAGATAGGTTTATTTTTTTATAATGCAGATATAATTATTAGTTTGGGAAACAATAATATTTAAAACATCTCAAACAATAAAATGCATTTTTAATCAAAGGGTGACTTAAACTGTAGTCATGTTTCATAATGTACAATATTGGCTCAAAATACCTTTCCAACAATCTCTGTATCTAAGATCTCCATCCCTCCAGATCGGATACATTTGAGAATTCCATGAGGGATAACGTGAAAAGTGAGTTCTGGATTCTATAGGAATAAGGGAGGAAGTAGTGAAGAAGGATTATACTCTAGAAGTCAAAGTTTGGAAATGTGTACTCATTCTTTATTATTAATCTGTCCCACATTTTAAAATAATAATAAAGTCATCAAAATAATGAAATCATGCAAATGGGAAAAATGGAATGGGAAGTATGCAGTGACCAACCAGAACTATATTGATCTTCTTTAGAGTCACCCACTATTTTAAATTTGTCCACAGAACTAGCATAACCATTAGATAAAAATTTTTTTTTTTTTACTTCCTGATGATATAAAGGCAACCATGTGAGAGTTTTAAAATTAGAAATTCATTAAACTACACTGGTCCACACATTATCACGGATGTTCCTTAAAACCCTTGCAAGGCCAACTCTGTTATTTTTAAAAGTTATCCAACAGGACCAGATAATGGTTCTCATTAAATACATGTAGTGTACATGTTCTTTAGTTGAAGCCCTAAAAACGCAGATAAACTTATTAATAAATATTAACTATTAAAGAAATTGCCCAGAAGTCAGATTAGTGTAGATATTATGGATAAATAAACATTACAATTCTAAACCTGTTTTCTTCAGTTAAGGGGTTAAGTTGCAAGAAATTGACTTCATAAGGGTGTTGAGGTGAGAAAGCATGAGGCTGGGGGTAAGCAGTCACACGATCTGCTCAGTCCTTTAAAATCCATTTCATGTGACTTTCAGCTGAGGTTACTGCTGTAATCCTGAAAACAGGGATTAGGTAAAACCCCTTGGTATTCTTATATCTAGTCAACCTTTTGTTTTCCACATAGTACTGGTGCAAGTGACTGAACAGTACGTGTCTCTGAATATGTAAGTTTAATTTACAGAGGACAAAGCATTCAAGGTATACATTTTAACAAAGAGTTTTCTCAGGGAATCAAACCCAAATGAAATTAAATGAAAATGAAATTGCCATTGCTAGTGCCATGCTAGACAGGTTGACATCATGCACCAATATTGCCAATGATTAATAATTAATAATTCAAAGGATGATCAATTATCACTTAAATAGGGACCCTCGTTACAGGCCACATGAAAGCTTCAACCATACAGTGCTTGTTTGTAGTTACTTGTAGGATGTTACTAATTATATTATTACTATTGTGATATTTTGAAATAATGATGTGTTTGAGCTATGTTTATTTATGTGAAGTTTACAATGATTATTCATTCATTAGTAAACAGTTACTCAGGGTTCATAGAGGACTGCACTTAAGTTCTGGACATTATTAGACAGTCACCAGTTTTTAGCTTTACCAGATGCATTTCTACAGCCATCTTTCAGTTTTGGACTGTGACAAAATGCCTTGTGAAAATTCATATGACAATTATAGCAAACGCAATTGTTAAAATAATTAGAAAAAAGAAAAAAAAGAACGAATATACAACAAAGAATAAAAAGAAAGTAAAACTGTGGTGTGTGAAATTAAATGTATAAACCTTTCATGTATAACTTATTCTTCCATCTGATGTTTTTTGGAAGGAACTCAATACTTCTTATTAACAATATTTTCTCATGTTCATAACATGTTTATGAGTATGTGAAGTATGTAAAGTACAGAAATACTCACTTGAAAATGCTGATGATGAGAGCGAGAGAATCAGAGCAATCAAAACAGTCCTCATTGTAGTAATGATCTCTACAGCACAGTCACTGCTGGTCAGATTTAATACAGAAACTTGTGTGATATTTTAGACATTCTTCAACATATTTAAGCACCCAAACCAAGCCCCCAATTTATGACATCATAGGTATATGCATAACAGGTTCCTCCCACAGGAAACCTTTAAAGAGTTGTAGTTTAGCAAAGTTTACAAATAATTAATTACAATTAGTGAAGAGAAATATTAAAATAAATATAATTTTCTACAAGATCTATTTTTCTGTCAGCATAATGGTCAAACTTCCATTATGTAAACTTCAATGTAGAATGTTTATATATATATATATATATATATATATATATATATATATATATATATATATATATATATATATATAAAGTCATCAATTACAAAACTTTTTTAAATTATTATTATACAATTTTAATTTTATAATGAAATAAATTAATATGGTGGCACAATTATATTTTTGTCTACAAAACTAATATCAAACATTTAAGCATACTCCTTCAGATCAAAAGATTTTTAAGATCATGATAAATACTTCAGTCAAGTGTTTCAAAACGTTTGACCGCTAGTGTATATATAAAATGTCTAAATTTATTTGGCAAATCTGCAGCAATGAAGTTTTTAATTCACATAGGTTTGTGAATTTGTGCACTGTGGTTAATGAAATTTGATGGAAAACAGAAATACAGATACTCTTTTCATTTATCCTATAATGACATTCCTATGTTCAATATGTTTCTAACCTTTTACATGCTTCTTACACTTTTTTCTAATTGCATTTATTACGGTTTAGCTCTTTCATTTCCAGATAGAATTATTCATAATTTTCTGCACTTTTGACTTTTCCCAACAGCCTAAACACAAAAAAAAGACATACCAAGTCTTACAATTGAATGTTGATATATTGTACATTAGTAAATACTGCTTTAGTACACAGCACAGCTAAAAATAATTACATTGAAATTTAAAGCTGAACCAAAAATTCTATGTCATATTCATGGATTTGTTAATGTTTGGGAATTTGTATTCTGCCTCAGCAGTCATTTGTCTTGTGATCGTACATGGATTCTGTGAGAATACTAGTACATTGTTTTTATGGATAAAGACAAGAAAGAGGTAGATATTCTCAGAATACATGGACACAGGATGGCTTTTGTGTGTATCATGCATGTTGGGTCATTTCTACTACTCTCAAGAGAAAAGCCTCTGAGCTGCATTGATGGAGAGTCACAAGATGGGAGTGTACGCAAAGCCCATCAATAATGCTCTTTCATTATTATTCTCTTATTCCTCATGACTTTACCTTAATATATTTTTTATTTTCATTCTTTGCATTCTTGAGTTTGTGTTAAAGTTGCAGTAACAATTCTTAGATTGTAATTTTCAGGGGTATCTTTTTTATAAGAATTCTCTGGATTTGTGTAAAAATGATTTGATTATTTCTTCTTACTAGAAACACAGCACAATAGAAATAGCATCAAATATTTCAAATGTATACATCAAATACACTTGGCAATTTGAATTAATTTTAACATTTGTAATTTTTATATTAAAATATAACTTTACAGTAAATATGTCAATATCTTGTACATGTATAAACATGTTAAATAAAAATATCTGAAAAGTAGTATTCAAATAAACACCAAATACCAAAACAGCTAATCAAATTATCTCTTGCTTGTGTAATGTAGCCAGCTGGTAAGTAATAGCTGTGCAATGTGTAAACCTCACTCTCCTGACCTTAAGAGATGCAGTAGTGACCAAGGCTATTTAAGCCTCCCTGTTAGTGCGTCCGACTCCCTTGCCAAGGATCGCTGGTTTGAATCCTGCTTGGGGTGGGTGGAAATTAAATATTTAAGAGCCTGATGAAAGATCAGTATTACACAAAAAGTCCTACTGTCAGAATGATACATAAATTGAGTGTTGATTAAACTTTTAACAAGTATAATTAGTGGCCCAAGCACTGAAGGTGCTGTAACTGTATTGTATTTTTACAGATTTTTTCTTTGTCTTTATTAGGGATTCAAGCCCAAAGGGCTAGAAACCTATTGTTTTTGCTAGGAGTTTTATTAGGGTTTCAAGGCCGAAGGGTTAGAAACCCTATTGTAATTGCTAAGATTTTTATTATGGGTTCAAGCCAGAAGGGCTAGAAACCTATTGTTTTTGCTAAGATATTTATTATTATTTGGGGTTCAAGCTTGAAGTGTAGAAACCTATTATTTTTGCTAAGATTTTTATTATTATTATTATTAGGGGTTCAAGCCCAAAGGGCTGGTAACCGTCTCGGTTACTGACGTAACATCCGTTCACTGATGGAGGGAACGAGACGTTGTGTCGATGAGTTGACACTAGGGGTCGCTCCTGCGGAGCCCAGACATCTCTGATTTTGAGAAAAGGCCAATGAGAATTGGCGAGTGGAATTTGCATGCCACGCCCCCGGACATACGGGTATAAAAGGAGTGACGCTGCAAATACACATCAGGTATCGCACTGAAGAGCCGAGCCAAAGACCCGGCGCTTTCAACGGTTGGTTCAGTGTTGTGGCCGGTGGGACGTTGTGTCGATGAGTTGACACTAGGGGTCCCCATGGAAAACGCCACAGAGCTGAACCGAGTTACGCAGACTGG
The DNA here is from genome assembly GCF_025860055.1 of Xyrauchen texanus. NCBI lineage: Eukaryota > Metazoa > Chordata > Actinopteri > Cypriniformes > Catostomidae > Xyrauchen > Xyrauchen texanus. The sequence goes on from NC_068314.1 coordinate 10,309,072, forward strand.
CGGTGCGAGACTGGCAAACCTCTGTGTGCCTCTTAGCCAGTGCAGCAAGCCGTCGCATAACTACCCCCAGCACACTGGCAATGAAGCGGTCCCCTGCACCCTGTCCTCTCTGTAGACTCGACGGCCACTAGGCTAGAGAGAAAGAACATCCAGGGTTCACACTTCCTGCGAACGCAACTGGGAAAAGAGCACACGTCTTCGCCTCAAGGGAGGGGAAAGGCACTATGCACAAGCAATACACCCGGCCAGCTGACCCGAACTTACCTGTTTGTGTCACCTGATAACACACGGGACGAAACTGACTCAACCCTGAGGTTATAGAACCTCGCAAAGGTGTTAGGTGTTGGCCAACCCACGGCTCTACATATGTCTGCTAGAGAGGCACCATGGGACAACGCCCACGAAGCCGCAACGCCCCTGGTAGAATGGGCTCGTAGGCCAGCAGGGGGGCGGCATGTGATGGGCGTGGTATGCCATTGTGATGGCATCGACGACCCAATGGGTGATCCTCTGTTTGGAGACAGCGCTTCCCTTCCGCTGTCCGCCGAAGCAAACAAAGAGCTGCTCGGAGCTTCTAAAGCTCTGCGTGCGGTCCAAGTAGGTGCGAAGAGCACGCACCGGACACAGCAACGCCAAGGCTGGGTCTGCCTCCTCCTGAGGCAGCACTTGTAGGTTCACCACTTGATCCCTAAAAGGGGTCGTGGTAACCTTGGGCACGTAGCCCGATCGGGGTCTCAGGACGACATGAGAGTGAGCTGGACCGAACTCTAGGCACAGTTCACTAACAGAGAACGCCTGCAGGTCCCCTACCCTCTTGATGGAGGTGAGCGCCGTCAGGAGGGCGGTCTTCAGAGAGAGCGCCTTTAGCTCTGCTGACTCAAGGGGCTCGAAGGGAGCTCCCCGAAGGCCCCGAAGGACCACGGAGAGGTCCCACGAGGGAACGAGGCGTGGGCTGGGGGGTTTTAACCTCCTCGCGCTTCTCAGGAACCTGATGATCAAATCGTTCCCTAAATTCCATAAATACTTACCTTCCACTGCACCGGGAATGTGCCGATATAGTGGCTACATACTCCTTCAAGGTTGAGGGGGACAGCCGTCCCTCCAACTTTTCCTGCAGAAAGGAAAGCACTGATCCAACTGCGCATCTCTGGGGGTCTTCACCACGGGAAGAACACCACTGAGTGAACAGATGCAACTTCAGGCCGTAAAGGCGCCTCGTTGAGGGGGCTCTCGCCTGAGTGATCGTGTCTACCACCGCGGGTCGTAGGCCACCTAAGTCTACTGCATCCCGTCCAAAGGCCAGACATGGAGATTCCAGAGGTCTGGTCACGGGTGCCAGATGGTGCTCTGACCCTGAGAAAGAAGGTCCTTCCTCAGGGGAATTCGCCGGGGGGGGGGCTGTCGCGAGGAGCATGAGGTCTGAGAACCAAATCCGGGAGGGCCAATAAGGGGCCACTAAGAGGACCTGCTCCCCGTCCTCCCTGACTTTGCACAACGTCTGTGCAAGTAGGCTCACTGGGGGAAACGCATATTTACGAAGCCCCGGGGGCCAGCTGTGTGCCAAAGCATCTGTGCTGAGGGGGGCCTCGGTCAGAGAGTAACAAAGTGGGCAATGGGAGGATTCCGGGGAAGCGAACAGGTCTACCTGTGCTTGGCCAAATCGACTCCAGATCAGCTGAACCACCTGGGGGTGGAGCCTCCACTCTCCCCTGGATGTAACCTGCCGCGACAGCGCGTCCGCTGTGCTGTTGAGGTAGCCTGGGATGTGAGTGGCTCGCAGCGAATTGGTGACCCTCTAGGGCCACCAATTGCCCAAACTTACAGTGAGTCCTAGAAATGAAATTCCATGGCTCAGGACAATTCGAATGCACCCTATGACGTCATTTTCCGTCATGAAAATGTTTCCGCCATTTTGAATTTTTTGAAAAACCTACTTTTTCGAACTCGTCCTAGGCCGTTTGTCCAATTGACACGAAAATTGGTCTGCATCATCTAGAGGCAGTCACGACAAAAAGTTATTCACAGAATTTTGATAAACCATACCGTTGTCAAATGGCGCTTCAACAAATTAGACAAAGAACGTGCAAAATTGAACTTGTATCTCTGTAATGCTTTGAGTGATTGTGACGAAACTTGTCACGAGATATGAAAAAAGCCAATTTTTGCTTATAACTTCTGAACAGTTTGTCATATTAGATTCAGTAGGGCATAGCTG